>NW_027424619.1:9292-169751 GCF_003597395.2 Chelonoidis abingdonii
GATGAATCAATGAACAGTCTCCACTCATCTGGATCGTGAACGATGTTGAGGGCTGCCATCACACCATCGATGTTGTTGCAGGCTACAAGATCACCTTCCATGAAGAGGAATGGGAAAAGATCCTTTTGACGGTCACAGAACATGGAAACCCTAACATCACCTGCCAGGAGATTCCACTGCTATAGTCTGGAGCCCAACAGCTGGACTAGAGCCAGTCAACAATTTTAAGCATCATTTTCGTTCTCAGGGCTTGGCTACACTGGCACTTTACAGCGCTGCAACTTTCGCGCTCAGGGGTGTGAAAAAACACCCCCCTGAGCGCTGCAAGATGTAGTGCTGTAAAGGGTCAGTGTAATCAGGGCGGCAGCACTGGGAGCGGGGATCCCAGCGCTGCACACTACACCCATAAGGGATGTGGTTTACAAGCAGCGCTGGGAGAGCTGTCTCCCAGCGCTGCGGCTCCGACTACACTCACGCTTCAAAGCGCTGCCGTGGCAGCGCTTTGAAATTTCTAATGTAGCCATAGCCTCAGTGAACCAGAATTAGTAAAGTTTGACTACATTTATTTCAGAAGCATTTTGGCTGTAGAGCAGTGTTATTTGTAATGTTTTATTTACAATAAGTAACTTAAGGTGGTAAGTAAATGGAGCTGAGAAGGAGCCTTAATAACCACAGCATGGAAAGAAGATTCCCCAGCCACTGAGAACAGTTTTCTTAATGGCACAACAACAGGACAGTCGTCCAGGAATTAATATAGGGAATTAATGAGTTACAGTGTTGCTTTCAGTAATGTGTAATAAATCTCCCCTCCCGCTCACGTTCCTTTCCTTTCATACTGTCCTTTTCTATTCATTATTGTTCTAGCCCTCACCTTCCATCCCTGTTTATTTCCTTGTGTCTCTCCTCCCTGTCACAGATCATCGCCCTCGGCTGCTCTCTTCTTTCCCTGATTTTATCCCTTCCCCTCTTGCTGCTCCCAGCTGGTTCCCCTGGCAGGGATATTTTCCTGTCCCTTTTCTCATTTCTCTTTTCCACCATTTCTCATAGACTCTCTCTTTATTCTTCTTTTATTTTCATTCACATTTTTCTTCTTGCGTCTTCTAATTCCCTCTGGTTAAACCCGCCCTGTCCCTGCCTCCCCAAGTGCTGCAGCCTCAGGAGTTTAGAAAGTATCATGCGACTGACCCAATGATGATTTTTTTAAGGTTATATAATGTGTTTTCATCAATCTGCACCCATCTCCCCCTCCCCCCATGGGTGTGTGTGACCATTACAATGTTACCAGTTGCCCTGTAGTGACCGTGGTCCCTGCGGCAGGAGCTCTGGCTGGGAGACCCCATGAGATCTAATCCCACAGATCTGTACAAACCGCTCCCTGCTGCTGCTGCTTCTCCCCAACCCCCCCAACCCTGATTGATCAATGCTGTGTCCCTGCCACCCCCACCTCTGCCTGTGCCCAGCCCGGCTGTTAGTGCTGCCCCCTGCCCAGCCCCCACCTCTGCCCCTCAGGGCCCCTCCTGCAGCCCCAGGGGTTCTTCCCCCTCCTCCCCCCATCCCTGAGGCTGCAGAGAGGGAGGGGGAGGTGCTTCCAGCAGCCATAGAGATGAGGAGAAAGGGGCTGGGTAGATGGGAGTCCTCCAAGGTCATAGAAACTGGGGGGCATGAGGCTAGAGAGGCTGATTTCCGGTGCCCCCCTCTGCCGTGTGTCTCAGGGACACAGTCTGAGCCGGGATCCTGGCCCCACCCAGAACCAGGGTCGGATTCTCCCCCCAGGGACGGAGCCCGGCGGGAAAGTGAAGATCGGGGCCTGGTCACCAGCATCGATAAATGTCACCTGCCCCCGGTCACAGTCCAGACAAACCCGGATCCTGCTGGGGCCCGGCTCAGGGGCAGGGGGGGTCTCAGGGGAGGTCAGAGCCCGGAACTGAACCCCCCATTGCACCCACAGCCCAGATCCCCCCTCTCAGGGCTACGGCTGATCCCTCCCTTCCTCCTCACAGACTCTCTGGCCACCCCCACAGCCCAGCCTCCCGCATCCCCCACCTCCACCTCCCAGCAATGTCTCCCCGAGGTGAATCCCTCACAGCCCAGCACACAGGCCCATGAGTCAAATCTCTCAGGATTGTTGGGCAGTCGCTGCCGTGTGTCTCCCCGTCTCACACGTTTCCGGTCCTCAGACAGGATGAGTTCGGGATGAGCCGTGTCTGGATCCAGAGTCACATTCGCTGGGGAGAGAGAATCAGAGCGTTAGGGGCAGAGCTTGGTCCTGGGTGAAGCTGGGACCATTTCTCACACTCCCCAGCAGCCCTGTCCTGGCTGGGACAGGCCTGGATCCCAGGTCGCTGCCTCTGTCCTGGGCACCTGAGACTGAGCAGGGACGTCACTGCAGTTCCTCAGTCTCTGTAAGGACATCCACTTCATTAATTTCCCATTTGCTTGCATAAGCTTCAGCTCCCAGCTACCCCTGTTGGTTCAGCTCCATTCCCAGCAGGAGAGACACAGCCAGGAAGGTTTTAGTGAGGAGGGAGAAGAGGAGGCAGCTACAGTTTTGAACCCCAGAGGGAATCTCCCTCCTCTAATGCAGCCTCCACTCCCAGGCCAGGGAACAGAGAGGA
Source organism: Chelonoidis abingdonii (assembly GCF_003597395.2). Lineage (NCBI taxonomy): Eukaryota > Metazoa > Chordata > Testudines > Testudinidae > Chelonoidis > Chelonoidis abingdonii. The sequence continues at coordinate 11,908 of NW_027424619.1, forward strand.
TGATGCAGCATTGGGGAAGAGCTGCTTAACACCAAAAAGTAGGAGGTGGCATTGAGTGAAGTAGCCCCAGCCCCAGCCCGGAGAGAAGGGAGGAGCTGCCAGCATTAGAAGAAGAGCATCTCCCCAATCCAGGAAGCAAGGAGCAGCTCCAATGGGAGAGCCCAGCCCTGCCCAGAGGAAAAGCAGGACGTTGGAGAAGAGCAATGGAGAGACCCCCTGCACCCGGAAAAAGCAGAGGGATGTGTCAGCCCTCGGAGCAGAGAGCTCTGTTCAGGTGCTGCTCAGGGAGAGGGTTTGTTCATTAGCATGGGCATGAACTCAGCATTAAGGTTGGTGTCAGGATTATTTGTGTGATGTCAGCGTGGGATCTCCCCAGGTGTTCCGGCACCTTAGTAGAAGTTGGGGAGGGGAGTACTATGTTGCACCACCTGTGGACTTGCCCTCTCCCTTCCCTGCCCCATTCTTCATCTTCTCGCCGAGGCCCTGCCCCTGGCCAGACTGGGAGCCTTGGCCACTCTGGAGAGGCCTTGACCCTCTATCTTCCCATGTCCCCACTCTCCGGCGTGCACCATCCAGGGCAGGTGGAGGGTCCACGAGGAAGAGGAGCAGAGGTGGGGCCATTGAGAGGGGTCAGCTCTGGGAAGATGCTGTGCTACACAGGGGGTAGCTGATCAGCTGCCCCACCATGAAGCACAGCCACTGCCTGTGATGCTCCACGCCTGCCCAAGGCTTGCAGTGTGGGGGAGCAACATGTTCCCATGCCCCCAAATTATGCCCATGTTAAAAAGTGGGTGGGCTTGGCCTTCTGGCCCCCCATGTTCCAGTGCCCCTGGATCTCCTCGCTGTTTATTTGTAGGGCTGTGTGTGTGTCATGGCCACTGTTGATTTGGTTGGTAACGTTCATTACAATCTCATGAAGATGATTTCACTGGAATTTTCTCATAATTTAGAGACAATCTCCAGCTGCAAAAATACAGTTACCTTTTCCGTAACTGGTGTTCTTCGAGATGTGTTGCTCATGTGTATTCCATAGTGCCGGAAGTTTTCCCTCTAGCAGTACCCATCTTGGGGAGCGCCCCCCATAACCCCTGGAGTGGTGCCTGCCTGGCGCGGTATAAGGGGAGCTGCACATTCCCCCCACCCTCAGTTCCTTCTTGCCAGTCAACTTCGGCAAAGAGGAAGGAGGGCGGGATGTGGAATAGACACGAGCAACACATCTCGAAAAATGGAAAAGGTAACTGTCTTTTCCTCTTCAAGTGATTGATCATGTGTACTCCAACATATATATATGTGTATTCCAATAGGTGATTCTGAGTTATATGTGCTGGAGGTGGTTAGGAGTTCACAAGTTCTCGAGACGGAGTAGCGCCCTGCCAAAGCTGGCATCATCCCTGGATTGGGAGACTATTGCATAGTGCGAGGTGAACGTGTGAACTGAAGACCAGGTGGCGGCCCTACAAATGTCCTGTACAGGGCCATGGGCCATGAAGGCAGCTGACGAGGTCTGTGCCCGAGTCGACTGTGCCCTCACAATGGGCGGCGGGGGGGACATCCGCCAGCTCATAACAGGAGCGGATGCATGAAATGATCCAATTAGAAAGCCGCTGAGTGGAAATTGGCTAGTCCCTCGCACGATCGGCCAACGCAATGAACAGTTGCAAGGACTTTCTGAATGGCTTGGTCCACTCGAGGTAGAAAGCCAGAGCTCATCTCACATTGAGCATGTGGAGATGGCGCTCCTCAATAGTCACATGAGGTTTGGCGCAGAGGACCGGTAGAAAAATGTCCTGACCCATGTCGTAGGCAGAGACCATCTTTGGGAGGAACGCGGGGTGTGAGCAGAGCTGGACCTTGTCCTTATCAAAGACCGTATATGGAGGCTTGGAGGTCAGGGACCTGAGCTCACAGACCTGCCTGGCCGACGTGATAGCAACCAGGAAGGCCACCTTCCGTGAGAGGTGAGACCAGGAACACGTGGTTATGGTTCAAAAGGGGGCCCCGTAAGATGAACCAGCAGCAGGTTCAGGTCCCACAGTGGGACACGGGTTTAGAATATGGGTAAAAATGGTTCAAACCCTTAAGGAACCAACCAGTTAAAGCATGGGAAAATACTGTGTGTCCTTGCACCAGGGGATGGAAGGCCAATATGGCCACCAGGTGCACCCTGACAGATGAGGGTGCCAGGCCATAGGCCCACAGGTGGAGGAGGTAATCAAGGATAAGCTGGATCAGGGCAGCCATTGGGAGCACACCCTGGTCTGCCACCCACATGGAAAACCAAGACCATTTCGCCAAGAAAGAGCGGCAAGTGGAGGGCCATCTCCTTTCGAGGAGGACACGGTGGATCTGTTCCGAGCACGTACTTTCCTTGCCACCTAGCCACTGAGCAGCCACACCGTGAGGTGAAGAGCTGCAAGGTTTGGGTGGAGGAGGCAGCCCTGGTCCTGGGAGAGCAGGTCTGAGTAGAGCGGCAACGGCCATGGCTGAGCCACCACCAGGCCCAAGAGGATCCCGTAGCAGTGCTGTCTGGGCCACGCCAGGGCAATGAGGAGGACCCTGACTTAGTCCATTTTTATTTTCTCCAGGACCCTGCTGATCAGCAGGAATGGGGGAAAGGCATAAAGAAGCTGGCCTGACAGGACAGGATAAACGCACCGGAGAAAGCTCCACTCCCTAGGCTCCCCTGGAGCAGAACCAGGGGCATTGTCAGTTCTGCTGGGTTGCGAACAAGGTCCACCAGGGGAGTTCCCCACCTTCGGAAGAGCTGGTGGGCCACCTCTGAGTGTAGAGACCATTCGTGCTGAGAGGAAAAGTTTCTGCTCAAGCGATCCACCCTCACATTCTGGGTGCCCGGCAGGTGAAAGGCTTTTAGGTGGATGTCGTGGGCTATACAGAAGTCCCACAGACTGAGTGCTTCGTGGCAGAGAGCAGAGGATCGAGCCCCGCCTTGCCTGTTGATATAGAACATCAAGACCATGTTGTCTGGGACAACCCTGACTAGCTTGCCGTTCAGGTGAGAGTGGAAGGCCATATGCACAGTCCTACCGCTCTGAGTTCCTTGACATTTATGTGAAGGGTCAGGTCCTGCAGAGACCACAGCCCTGGGGTCTGAAAATTCCCCACATGGGCCCCCCAGCCCAGGTCTGATGCATCGGACACCAGCTCCAACAACGGGGTCCTGTCCCTGAACAGGACCCCTTGGAGCATGTTGCTTGGGGCGTACCACGACCGCAGGGTGGTGAGCACTGAATTTGGCACAGTGAGGACCTAGTCCTCCTGCGGGATGGGGTGTGTGTGGTCACAATCAGGTCCTCCGGACAGGGCGAGGAGGCTGGTGCAATGCTTTGCGTGTTGGCCAGTACCAGAGGATCCACCACCTGGTCGGACTCCAGGCACAGTACTGAGGACACGGGTCCCACTGATTCCATTCCCGGCGGTGTAGCGAAGACTGACGATGCTTCCAATGACCCGGTCACAGCGCAAGCCCACACCAAGGGCTGCGCCAGAGGCCACGGTGACCATTGGTACCACTGGGCTGGCCATGATGCTCAGTGCCATCGCACTTGCTGCAGCACCGGCGGATCTGGCTGTTTGAGTTGACTAACCTGGCCTGTAGATGAACGGCCATGAGCAGAGGTCGGGCTGGCATATGACCCACTGCTGTTTCTGGACTGGGAGTAGAGGTGGTGTCGGGATCTGCATCGGAAACGGGACCACGATGTCAATGCGGAGAAACGGCACCAACGGTAGTAGCTGCTCTGTGATCGGTCTCAACGGGCAGACCCACGACAGCGGGATGCCAGCGATCGACACCTGGGGCTACGGTGCCTTGCTGGAGACTTGGAGCAGGAGTCCGAGCGGGAACGGCATTGACGATCGTGCTGCGACCAACTGCGGTACCTCCTTCGAGATGAGGACTGCTGGTGACCTCTGCCACAGTCCCGTTGATATTTGCTCTGCGAAGAGGAGCGGTGCCGGGAGTCCTGGTTGGATGGCACTCATCCAAACAGTCTGGCTGGCATTGAAAGTGATCCACATGGACTGGGCCCTGAATGGTCGCTGGGCAGTGAGTGGTGTCAGGAAAGTTCCCGAGACCAGTACCATGCCGGTGGCGACTGCGGTGATCCCAGCGGTGGCTTGCCTCTGGAGCGTGGGGCAGCTCCCTTTATACTGCACCAGCCAAGCACCAATCCAGGCAGGGCAGGCTCCAGGCACCAGCCCTACAAGTATGTGCTTGGGGCAGCACTTTCTAAAGGGCGGCAAAATCCCCCTGCCCCTTTTTTCCCCCTTTTTTGCTTGGAGTGACAAAAAGCCATTTGCCCTGTAAGCGCGTGAGCCGGGATCCGCACCCCCTGCCCTGCCCGGCAGCGCCCTGCACAGTCCACTTGGGCAGGGAAACGCTGTGCCACCCTGGGGAGACTCAGAGTGGCAGCAGCAGCAGGACCCCTCTCCCCTCCCTGCATCCCAGGCCCCGCTTCCCTCCCTCCTTGGCTCCTCACACTCTCCGGGAGCCCCTCTCGCAGCCGCAGCCCGGGCTCGGCTCCCCCTCCCTACCTGGCTCCTCACACACTCCAGGAGCCTCTCTCGCCACCACCGCAGCACACTCTTGGCTCCAGGGCCTGGGCTGCGGGGGTGAGAGGGGATCCTGGAGTGTGTGAGGAGGTGAGCGGCCGGCTGGGCTTGTCGGTGCTGAGCAGGTAGCCCCGCAGCCAGAGATCCTCGTCTTCCCACCCGCCGGGGCTGGGCCAGGGCACCGTGAGGCTGAAGAGCAGCAGGTCCGGAGGGCTCTCCAGGTCCTTGGCCGCCAGCATGTCGGGGGTGAGGGTGGTGAGGACGAACTGATCCACCTTGGCTACCAGCAGCGCCGTGAAGCCCAGGGAGGGGGCCGTGTTCTCCGTGCCACCCCGCAGCTGCACTGCCACCTGGAAGTACTCCCGCTCCACGCCGCCCAGCAGCTCCACCCGCATGGGGACAGAGTTGCGGCTGGGCCAGAGCTCAGCTGCCGTGTGCTGGTATCAGATCCCACATTTGGGGGTGGGGAGCCTAGTGCTGGGGCGGCTCGGGTGTGGGTGACGGGGGGAGAGAGAGCCCAGTGCTGGGGTTGTGGTAGGCGGGTTGGGCTGGGCTGTGGGGGCAGCCAAAATTTTTTTTGCTTGGGGCGGTAAAAAACCTAGAGGTGGCCCTGAATCCAGGAGTCGCAGGGGCTGCTCCCCACACAAGGGTACTGCTAGGGGAAAAACTTCCAGCACTGGTGCACGTAGCGAGCACGCACACCTATTGTGGAATAGACGTGAGCAATCACTGGAAGAAGAACTCACCCTGTCTGTGTGCTCCTAGGGGTTTCCCAATTTGTGTCTCCAGCAGAGTGTCTGGTGGGGGAAAGGAGAAAAGAGACGAGATTTCAGGCTTTCATATTTGTAACAGCATCCCCACTCTGAACACATAGAACTGTTTTCATCATGACAGAACAGACTGAGAGGCCCAGAGACACACTTCCAGGTCTGCTTCAACTTTTGCCTGATGCATATGGCACAGTTCGGGGCTTTCAGATATTTTGGTGGACTGTCAGGTTAATGTTTCAAGGTCACAGTGGATTCCTTCATACTTCTCAAAATCCTCTCCAAAAACAGCAGCATGTTTTCCTTAAGTATAGGGTTGCATTTCAGACTTAGTTTCTTCTTTTAGTCATCCGTGCACTTCTGCCAGTTCACTGAATCTTCCCCAAAGCCAAGACCTAACCATACACGCATTAAGGCTGGGTAGTTACCTCTCACCACAAACAGTGGCAATTTAGCAGCCTGTCCATTGAGCTCCACCTAACATCAATAGTGCCAACATGGGCACAGCTTTCTCCGTATACATCTTCGGAACAGTTTTTGTTGCTTAAGCGGAAGATGCTGTAGCTTTTCTTTATACACAGTCTCAGATACCGAGGGAGTCTGGCTGCATCAGGTGTCCAGTTCCATGCGTATAGGTTTGCCATCCAACAACGGGGTTACCCAGGATTCATGTGAGCCACTCACTGACCAAAGACAAAAACATGCAGTGGCACTCTCTTGAGATGCTGGGTGTCACCTTGATCATCCGGGTCTGCTTCTAGGGTATGCATGCAGGGTTCCTCTTTTGTCGGCCAGACCACAGGCCTCTTTTTCTTTTGTTTACAGGCACACTCAATGTGTCCCTTTTTGCCACAGTGTCGACACACCAGGTCCTTACACCAGCATTCTGATGCCTGGTGACCCGGCTTACCACACAGGTAACATTCCTGACTCTGCACAGTTTTTGGTCGGTAGTCTTGTGACACTTTTTGCACCCTAAGGGGATGCACAGATGTATTGCACCTCCCTTCCAGGTTTGAGTAGCCAGTTCCATGGAGACAGCAATATCAACAGCCTTCTGTAATGTAAGCTGAGCCTCTATCAGTAGGTGCTTCATGACCATATAGCTTCACTGTAGAGGCCACACACTAACCTGTTCACGCAGGCATCATTAACATCTCCTTAAATTCACAGTGTTCTGCTAGCTTTTTTAAAATTGCTACAAATTGTACACTGTTTCATCTTCTTTTTGGTCTCTTTTGTGGAACCGATATCTTTCAGCAATTACCAGTGGTTTTGGAGAAAAATGGGACTCCGGATTTCCACAATGTCACTGTAAGATTTAGTCTCAGGCTTAACAGGGTGTAGCAAGCTGCGTAGCAGGGAGTAGGTTTAGCCCCTACAAAACTTAAGATATTGGCACCTTCTTCGCTTCTGTAATGTCATTTGCAATAACAAAAAGCTCAAAATGCTCAGTATACACATGCCACTGCTCTATATTCTCATCAAAAGGTTCCAGTGGCCTGGTCAGAGTAGCCATGATTTTAGTTTCACTTTCACAGTCAGTGCAAACAAGCAGTTTTTGTTCTTTACCTTGACTTCTACTTCCTTCTGTTACTACTGAGCAGCACCGGAATCCCCATCCATCGTCGCCACTTGTTTTTTCCTTGGGGGCAGCCGGTTTAGGAAGAAATCACTTGAGGCCAGAGAGCAGACAGCTAACAAAATTACCATTTTATTTACAGATACAGAAGCTAGCCTAGGCGGCTGAAACTGGCTGAGCTATTACCTAATAATCTAACTCAGTTGCCATAGGAACAAAAACCAGACAAACCAAAATACACAACAGTGAGGTGAAGAGCTGCTAGGTTGGGGTGGAGGAGGCAGGCCCTGGTCCTGGGAGAGCAGGTCTGAGTGGAGCGGCAACGGCCATGGCGGAGCCACCCAGGCCCAAGAGGGTCCCGTAGCAGTGCTGTCTGGGCCATGCCCGGGCAATGAGGAGGACCCTGACTTAGTCCATTTTTTATTTTCTCCAGGACCTGCTGATCAGCAGGAACGGGGAAAAGGCATAAAAAGCCGGCCTGACAGGACAGGAATAAAGGCACCGGAGATAGCTCCGCTCCCTAGGCCCCCCTGGAGCAGAACCGGGGGCATTGTCAGTTCTGCTGGGTTGCGAACTGGTCCACCTGGGGAGTTCCCCACCTTCGGAAGAGCTGGTGGGCCACTCTGAGTGTAGAGACCACTCGTGCTGAGAGGAAAAGTTTCTGCTCAAGTGATCCACGCTCACATGCTGGGCACCGGCAGGTGAAAGGCTTTTAGGTGGATGTCGTGGCTATACAGAAGTCCAACAGAGTCTGAGTGCTTCGTGGCAGAGAGCAGAGGTTCGAGCCCTGCCTTGCCTGTTGATATAGAATCATCAAGACCATGTTGTCTGTGACAACCCTGACTACCTTGCCGTTTCAGGTGAGAGCGGAAGGCCATATGCACAGTCCACACCCTGAGTTCTTGACGTTTATGTGAAGGGAGCTCAGGTCCTGCAAAGACCACAGCCCTGGGGTCTGAAAATGTCCCACATGTCTGATGCATCAGACACCAGCTCCAAAGATGGGGCCTGATCACTGAACAGGACCCCTTGGAGCATGTTGCTTGGGATGTACACCTACGACCGGGTGCAGGGTGGTGAGCCACAGAGAGAGATTCATGAAGGTTAGCAGTGTGGCTAATGTGAGAGGAACGTTCCATACTAGTTCAGTTGTCTGAAACAGCGCGCTTACATTGAGGGGGGGAGCTCCACAATAGCTTTAACCTTTGTGCAGGGCTTTGAGGACTGCAGAATCAATATGTGTCCCCAATATCACAGAGGGCTTGCAGGAATCAGAACTGTCTTGCAACCGTAGGCATAGCTTCAGTCTTTGAGGTAGCTTATTCTTAAGTGATCTCTTATTCCTCAGTGACCAGAATACAGAATAGCATGAACTCCTGACAAGCACACAAATCTGGTCCATAGCCTCTGGGAAGCGAGCAGACGGTATCGAAGGATAGGCGACCATTGGATAAAGCCCTTAGTGAGGCAAATAGTAAGAGCTCGTGGGAGTCATCGACGTGCATGACTGTAATACTGACTCAGACAATCTACTGAATCTTTGTCCACACAGCTTGGAAGAGGTCTCGATGCGGGAAGCGGGTATTGTCTGCACACAAAGTGGGGTGACAGTGACTCTTAAACCGCAAATGGAAGAGCAATTTTCTACTATTGAACGAGTAAAGTGGCCATGACTAGGTAACTGGCATAGGACCAGGGATCAGCGTCCAGTCGTGCTCAACTTTTGGCCTGAGGATATACACATCAGAGCTTTCAGATAGTGGGGACTTAGGTTAAGTTCAAGGCACGTGAATCCCTATAACTTCTAAATCATTCAAAACAGCAGCAATGTTCTTAGTATAGGGGTTAGACGAGTTCTGTTAGTCTTCCGGGCTTTCCATTCAGCTAATTCAAGCAAGAACTACCGTAAGGTGGTATTACTCTCACCACAACAGGAGCAGCTGTCTCAGTGAGCTCACTAATATCAACATGCCACAGGGGCATCAGCTTTCGCTCGATCATTCAAACAGTTTGTTGCTAAGCGGATGCGATCTTTTTATACACAGTCCGAGATCATCGAGACGGCTGCACGGTGTCCAGTTCCATACATAAGTTGCCATCCAACAACGGGTTAACTCAGAATATGAGCCACGCCAAAGACAAAACATGCAGGCACCATCGCGAAGTGCGGACTAGTTAAGGGCGGCAAAATCCCCCACACACATCGTTTTCTTTTTGTTGAGGACAAAAAGCATTCGCCGTCATGCGTGTGAGCCGGATCGACAACCTGCCTGCCGCGGCGCCTACACAGTCACTGGGAAGGGAAATGCTGTGCCACATGGGGACACTCAGCAGTGGACGCAGCGCAGACCTCCCCCACATACCCAGCCTGTTCCTCCTCCTCGCGCCTCACTGCTTCTGGAGCCTTGCAGCGCAGCCCGGGCTCGGCTCCACTCCCATGGTCCACACACTCTGGAGCCTCGTCGCGCGCGAGCCGAACGCTGCTCCAGGCTGGGCCCGGGGCGAGAGGGGACGGATTTAGAGGTGAGCGGCCAGTTGGGCCTCGTCTGACGGTAGCCCCTGCAGCCGGGATCCTCGCTTTCCACCCGCAAGGGCGGGCCAGGACCGTGAGGCTGAAGAGCAGCATCCGTCAGGTCCGCCACCAGCAGGTTGGGTGAGGCAGTGAGCACGAACTGATCCACTGCCACGCAGCAGGCGCAAAGCCCAGGAGGAGCCGTCGTTTCCGTGCGCCGCTGCAGCGACCCCCCTGGAAGTACTCGCTCGCGTGCTCAAGCGCAACCACTGGGAAACGATCGCAGCTGGGCAGCTCAGCTGCCGTGTGCGGAAGCGGAGATCCATCTTGAGTGGGAGCCTAGGGCTGGGGGCTGGAGGAGGGGGGAGAGAGAGCGCATGCGGGGGTGGTGGGGCCTTGGTGGGGGCAGCCAAAAAATTTTTGCTGGGCGCAAAACACCTAGACTGCCTGAATCCAATCGCAGGTGCCCACCAAGTACTGAGGGGAACACTTCCAGCACGGTGCAACATGGCGACACGGCAACACGGGAACAGACATGAGCAAATCAACTGAAGAGAACTCTCCTGTCGTGTGTCCGAGGGTTCCGAATTTTGTTACTCCAGCAAAGTGTCTGGTGGGGAAGGAGAAAAGGAGACGAATTTTCAGGCTCATAGTTGTAACAGCAGCCCATAACTGAACACACTAAATGGTTCATCAATGACAGACAGAACTAGAGGCCAGAGACACACTCAGAAATTAAACATAATAAACCTTCTCTTCTCCGCATTAGGATCTCCAGCAAATGGCACAACTCCTGCAAGCTCATAACCCAGGACACACAATGAAAAGAGATTATCCTTCTATCACCCCCGAGACGCATTGTTTGCCATTCCATCACTCTTTGTCGTACCCTGAACCAGATCATATAAGACTATAATAAAGTAATTACCTACTTGGGCCATTTGGCCAGGGTAGGCAGCACATGTGTGTGACGACAACTGAAAAATACTTAAACTAGGATGACGCGGGGGTTAGTCATTCATCAAGTCAACCCATAAATACACACAAATGTTCACCTAAAAAAAACCATACTGCTAGGTAGTAAAATATAAAAAAAATAAATCATTCAACTCCCGTAGTGTTTTTGAATTACTTCACTGCACAGTCAAATCTTTTGTAGAGGGGCACGGAAATAATAGTAACTCTAAAACCATATATCAATGTAAATACTCGCACATATTCGTGCTTAAATACAATGCGTATGGAGGAGGAAAGTGTGTGTGGTTGCCACCTCTAACAACACTTACCCCATGTCTCGCCCATCTGATGACCCTTCAGGAGATCCCCATCATGCACAGCTGGATTGGGAAGTAGAGATGGGTCCTCAGGGAATCTGGTTTCCCACCATCAAGTATAAGGGCAACCCTCCAGGCCGGTTATCCCAGTGGGTGGAACATCCTCTGCCGTCCGAACAGGACAATCCTGCTAAGGCAGGGTCCTTGTTGTGAGCTAGGGAGGAAAAGAAGATTTCTTGTGTGGGGGGTGGGACAACGGAATGTTATAGTTTTCTGAATACGCTTGGTGCCTCATGCCCTAGCGTTAAGTATCAGGTGGGAATAAGGGTGTGATTGCGCAGAGCAAAGGCATGCAAAAATGCCTGACACTGTTCTAGCACTGAGCCTGGGCCCTCTCTGCAAGGGCAACTGAGTGTGGAGACAAAGAGATCCAGGTGAATCCTGCCTGGAAAGGCAACTGAGCAGAGGAAGGGGCTGGAGGGTTCAGTTGGAGCTGTCGGGGAGGAGGAGTGAAGTGCACGGGGGTTGGCTACTGCCCCTAAATGGACCCGGCAAGGGTCTTCGCAGTACTAGCACTCCGTTTAGACGGTTCCTACACAAGAAAAACCTGTTTACTGGATGGTGAGACACGTCGACTGAGAGTGGCAGAGGACTCTGGTCCCCAGGAACCGGCCGGGTGGGCTCCGTGGAAGCGACGAGCACGGAGCGGCAGAGGATGCTGAATGCTCCAAGGAGAGACCCAGGAGGTGAAGACGTGTGAGCTTCTTGCCCAGAAGACAGTCTGCTCTAAGGGAGAGGAGGCTGCTCAAAGTCCTGCCTGGCTTTGTGGGAAGCAGTTCCAGAGCATCGCCCGAGGACTCCATGACAGGGGGGCTCACCTCTGGTGGCTCCCCAAAGTGGCTTTCCTTTGTCTCTCATCCCTGCTGCTGCTGTGGAGCTAGGCTGAGGGGAGTTGTGCAATATGGAGCCAACACTGAGGGTCTGGAGGGAGCTAAGCTGAGGGGGGCTGTGCAGTGGAGGCACCACTGAAGGGCTGGAGCTGGGCTGAGTGGGGCTGTGCATCAAGCCACAGAGAAGTCCAATACCCCCTGTGCGGAGACAAGGGTCAAAGTGATGTGTGCATAATCAGTGGTAATAAATCAATGAGAGAAGAGAACAAGAATATGTAAATAACTTGATGAAATGTTCATGCATGTGCAGTGTATGACCTATATAAGGTACTTCATATTCATATCACTCAAAGGTGATTGGAAAAGAACTAATACATATGCAATTTAGATGTGTATAATATGTCAGACATTGTAAGGGGTAATCAGAGCTTCATAGGAAAAATCCCACATGACCAGCCTATGCCCCGGGAGAAGGGAACTGGCCAGCACTTCTTTCTATATGCGATGGCTCATACCAAATACCCAATGGCTGGTGATGGGGCACTAGACGGGGAGGGCTCTGAGTTAGAGAAAATTCTTTCCCAGGTGTCTTGCTATTAGGTTTGCTGAAATGCTCAACTGACCAACATATTTGGGATAGGGAAGGAATCTTCCACCAAGTCAAATTGCCAGAGACCCTGTTTTTGTTTTGGTTTGGTTTTTGTACAGATCCTATACTAGAATAAATGGTGGAGTCTCTGTAACTTGAAATCTTTAAATCAGTATTTGAGGACTTCAGTAATTCAGCCACAGCAGATGGATCATGAGAGTCTCTTCTGACCTTAAAGTCTGTGAGTCATTTCTTACTTTGTAATTGTAATTGCAAGGCATCTTTTTGGTGCAGACATGGTTTGAATTGATCAACCTGAACGTCCCAGACCAAGTGTCTGGCCTTCTCACCTAATATTGAATAGAACCATCACCTAAGTGTGAACCAATTGACCAGCACCATTCTCTTCCCACAGTCTCACAGGTTCATCCCAAGTTCCATTCCTAGATCCATTTTAGGTACCTTTGCATTTCCTCAGAGTCGCCGATAGCACAATCGTTTTCTGGGAGAAATCGCTGACTTGCTCTTTCAGTTCAGGAGAAATCTCCTCTGGCTGCTGGAACTTCCTCTTCTCACACCTAGAAAGAAACAAGTTCACGTGATTATATTTCATTGGGTGATTCATTAGGAGTTCGGGCTAGTGAGTCCCGGCTCTAATATGCCTGGAGTCAGAATTCCTCGACTTCTCCCAGCCTCAGAGTAGGTGCAACACAGCCCATGGCCGTACAACCTTCCTTTCAAAGGACTCATTAATATTCTTCAGCCCTGGGGACAAAAGGGGAAGTGAGTCTCCATGGCCAATTTACTCCTTGTCCGCCATGTTCTGAGGGACAAGCAATTCCTATGTGAAGTGCTGTAGAAATCTGTCCACTAGGAACTAGACTGAGACGCCAATTCCTCCCTCCCCACCTCATTTCACACAGGTCTCCTAACAACCCTTAGGCTGGAAAAGACTCTTGACCACTGCTGCCTGGGTTGAATAGTGACCAGTGCCCCAGCAGTGACAGGCCCATATTCCATCCCCACAATCCTGAGGCAGCCAGTCCCCCGTGGATGTGACATCTCTTGCAAATACTTTAGGTCAGTCCTTCCCACTGAATGGAGAATTCCAGGGTGAGAATCTCAGGATTAAGTTTATCTGAGAGATTTGTATCCAAAATGTGACCTTCCCCACACATGTTGCTGTGGAGATGCAGTGCTAACATCATCTCCATGCTCTTTCTCAGCATTGCCAAGTATGTGTGGGAGTGAGAGAGAGCCACATACCTGCTTAAGGTGCTTTTGACATCCTAGAGGAGAGAGACAGGAGAGAGATTAAAAAAAATCTCAGTACCACCTGACACACACATGGGATTCAAGGCAAGAGATTTTGCAAATACAGGGAAAATCAGCCTTGCTCTGGCCCCGGGGCTGTGGTTTCACTGAGCTAATGGGGCTTTTCCATCTCTAATATCTTTGTGTATGTGAGTCTGCAAAGAACAATCGTCATTCACATTTCACCAATGCACACATTGAGTTACACTGAGATCTCTGACTGCTGGATCCCTGTGCCCCTAGTTCAGGATTTGTCCTGTCCCCGTGTTGGGAATTGGGATGTTTCTAGCTCAGTCTCACCTGCAGGAATTCACTTGCTGGCTTCTGACACTTCCCCTCCAGATCACTGATCAGCTCACTGAGACAAGAAATCTCCTTGGAGAGTTTGGTGATATTTTCACTTTGTATCTTCACAATCTCCTCATCCAGCTTCTCCAGCTGGGCCAGCAGGAGTCGCTCTTGTCCCTCCAGGAACTGCTGGAGTTTCTGAAATTCAGACACAATCTTTTGCCTCTCAGTTTCTGTCTGTTTCTATAAGAAATAAGGAAAGGGCTGGTCAGGAACATGGACGGAGCCTGATGACCTTTTATACAGTCTTACAAGAGAGAGTTTCTTTACAATCTCTAAAATGTGAGAGACCCAGAATGAGCAGGCCTGGTGGATCAGAGCTGGCAGTTGGAAATGCGGCACTGCGCAAAGTCAGAGCTGGATCAAAGTCGGGACTCAGCGAGGTAGGGTAATCCGATCAAGAGTCATGCAATGGCTGATGAATCAGTGCTGAGGCCAGCCACGGATCGGTCGGAGGTGGAGTCAGCACCACAGAAGGGTATAGTGGAGTCAGATAACAGTACTGCAGCAATAGATCAGGGACAACGCCAGGGCAAGCCAAGAGCAAGAGTCCATCCACAGCACACGGGAGTTATGTCAGTGTCGGACAACTTGATGTGAGCTGCTGGCGAATTCATGCTGAAAGTCCGCTCCATTGGGAGCTTCGTAGGCAGACCTCTGGTGCCAAGTTGCACAGCCTCCAGCTGCTGGCTCTGGAGAGCGGTGGGCGTAATACTCTCTTGAACTGAAGTTCAAAACCACCATCTTCACATCCGAACTTGACTATACACTGTGACACAGGGAATGATTCTAACACTTCCTTTGGCCCCATCCTCGAAAGGTGGTCTCCATGTTACTGATACAGTCATTGCAGTTGGAGAAATGCGTGAAAACCAAAGGGTTAGTAATAGCTCTAATTAAAAGGATGCATCTTTAGAGTCCGCAGAATATCTGTTGTCTCTCTCAGAAGACATTTGGATATGCACACCGTACACAATACACACCACACAGAGTATCCATGATCACAGAGAAACACACACAAGACATAAAGATAATCATAATAAACAATCTCCACCTGTCCCAGCAGGTGAAGAACAATAGGCGCTACCGCTACCAATATCAGGCCTCTTCTTTCAGTCACTTTCAATCCCAGCAAGCTTTTTCTCTCTCTTCCCTCAGAGTCTTCAAATGGGCTTGTATTTTTTCCTGACAAACAGAAATGATTTGGTGGGTTTATTTTGAGGATTGTAGGGGGGAGATGAGGTGTTTTTCCACCCAAAATTCAAGATAATAGTCAGTCTTCCTAGATAGTCTAGGTGGGTAAGGCAATATCTTCTGCTGGCCCAGCTCCTGTTGGTAAGAGAGTTCCACACAACTCAGCTCTGGGGAACATACTTTTCCGTGGGTCTGAAGAAGAGCTCTGTGTATGTTTGAAAGTTTGTCATTCACCCACAGAAGCTGGCCATGAGCAGATATTACAACATCTACCTTGTCTCTCTAATATCCTGGGACCAACACAGTTACAACAACACTGTGTATAGCAGTGGGTCTTTGTAGAGATAGGACATCAGAGACACCAAGGAAATGAAACCTTATTTATGGAAATTGGGCGGGTTTTGTATTCAGATTGATTGAAGTTATTACGCCCACTCTCTCCATTGAATCGAACCAGTGGAAAACTGGTGTCCCATGAGAAGACTTAACGAACACTGATACCAACCCCATAAGCCACCGGGGGCAGCCATATGGGCTGGGATGCTCAAAAGAATCCAGCCCCATTGACTTTCAGCCCTGTACCCCTGGAGATTGGACTGGTTGGAGTAGGGCTAACCCCATTAGATGCCTTGATTTGTGTTAGGAACAGCTAGAGTTTGCCCTAGTGCTGTCCTAGCCCCTTTCCGTGGCAATGGCCTCTGGGTAGTTACCCCAAAATCCCTAGCAAAGACTCTGGAAGCAGTGGATTCTGGGAGATTTCAAAAGGCTGCCTGGTGGGACTAATGTAACCACCTTGGCTGGACCTTGTCCATGAAAACACGAGAACAGGTCAGACTGACACTGGTCCACACTGCCCAAGGCTTAGTTTTGCTGAAGATAATTCGAATCTCAGTGGTACTTGGCATGGACCTGAGCTGTTTGGAGCCCTTGTGGGTGTGGAGGCCGGCAGCATCTGAGTTTAATCCCTTGTGGAGCAGCACAGGAGTTTAGATTCCAAGTGGGAAACCTCATCTCCCTGCTGGGCCTAGGGCCTGTATCAAGGAGTCTTTTCCTCCTAATCTCGGCACTTCATCACTGCTCAGTGCTGCTGAAAGGGGCAGAGTAGGTAGTGGTTAGGGCATTGAACTGGGCCTTGGAAAACCAGGTTTTTATATCCAGCTCTGACATGGATCTGCTGAGTCACCTTGGACAAGTCACTTCCCCTCACTGTGCCTCAGTTTCCCCTCCCACCCGTTGTCTGTCCCGTCCAGTTGGACTGTAAATGGCTCAGGGCAGAGATTGGCCCTCACTGGATTTTGTGCAAGGCGCCCCACAATCGAGGTCAGAGCTCATCTGGGGTCTGTAGGGGATGCAAATATCAATAAACACTGTGATACAACCAGTAATACCAGCCACAGCTTGTAACTCCCCTATCAGCTTTCATGCAATGAAGGCTACCCCACAGCTGAACGAGGCAGTTACACCCTTAACCTGTAATTAACATCCAAAGTTATTACCCATTAGACTGGACAGCAACTTGTACCTTGTACTCCTGGGCAGCCTCCTCTATGGGAACCACCTCGTGTGAGCGCGGTGAGCCGGGATCTGTCGCATACCACACAGATGGGGGTTTGATCCTCTTCACAGAACAGTTTCAGAGCCT
This sequence comes from Chelonoidis abingdonii, assembly GCF_003597395.2. Lineage (NCBI taxonomy): Eukaryota > Metazoa > Chordata > Testudines > Testudinidae > Chelonoidis > Chelonoidis abingdonii. The sequence continues at coordinate 28,592 of NW_027424619.1, forward strand.
CCTTGTGTTCCCTCACACACCTGTCCCCTCCTGCTCCCTTTGCTGCCTGTAAACTCAGCTGTTTTGGCGATTTCTAGGACATTTGCCAGCTGCCTGTTGGCCTGAGGTTTCTCTGTTGCACAGTTTCTCTGCACTGAGGGCAGGAGGCGGCCTGTATCGGATCCCTCCCAGCACTGGCTGATGCAGGCTTCGGCAGAAAATGTTGCCCACACTCCAGAATGACAGGTTCTGTGAAATACTCCAGACAGATGGGACATGTCGCTTCCTCCTGGAGACTTTCCACAGGGTTCTCTGCAGCCATGGCTCCCTCTGGGCAGTGGAACACGGACAGTTTCAATTTCCTGAATTCACACTCTGCCTCGCCTGCAGCAGCAACTGGGTGTGTCTTTTCCTGAAAATGACTCAGGCTGTTTGCTGAGCAGGAAGGACCCAACCAATTTCACCCCTGGAGGCTTTAGTGTAAAAAAGTATCAATAGGACCCCAGTCCTGCAATCAGCCCCTGTGCTGCCGTGGAGGGTCACTGAGGCAGCCCCCTGTGAGGATGAGCCTGCAGGAGCAGGAGCTGGGTGTCTAAGGCGTGATAGTCAGGCTGGGCAGAAGTTTTTTATAATATATAATTTTGACAGATGTTTATTTTAAGCAATTTTTATGTAAGCAGAGTCAGAGGAGCTCTACCTTGACATCTAGTGGTGAGCTGTGGAAAAGGACTTCAGGGGCTGATCTCGTTCGCATGGGCACACCCACCCCACCTAGCATGATGGGACTGCTTGCCCAAAAGGTCACTTTGGCTGCTGTGGGATCCCCAGTCTCTTTGTTATTGGGGCAGGAGTAATAAAAGGTTGTTATCCTGGTTATGTGAATCAAGGCTAGTAGAACGGTACTTGGGATTTTATAATGGAGGCCCCCCTACTAACAACTGAAATCATTGAAGAGCTTAAGTTACTGAGAGCTGTGTTAAGGGGCGAGGGGTTGAAGACAAGTTGGTGAGCAGCTAGCAGGATGGCTAGCGGAGAGGCATGGCTAGGGGAGAGGAGTGGGTGGGTGGTGGAAAGGAGCAGCCCGCAGAATGGCTGGCAGAGAGGCACAGCTGGTGGTGAAGACTGGAGCAGAAGCAGAAGACTTGGAGAGCTGTGGCAACTGGCCATCAACCCAAGGAGCGGAGCATGTAAGATGTCCCCCCATAACTACCCCCACCTCCACCCAGGCTGGGAGGTAAACTCTGCAGAGGAGCCTCTGAACTGTGAAGGCTGCACTGACCAAGGATAGAAACTGTGGGTGGGGTGACTGTTGGTTTGCTGGACTTAAGACCGTGAGGGGAAAAGGACACTGCCAAACTTACTTGGGGGGTGGGTCTTTTGCTCACAGTTTGTGTTATGAAATCTGTTTGTTGTGTTTCCCCAACATAATGCCGCAATGTTTCCTTCCTTTATTGAAAGGTGTTTGCTACACTAAGACTCTGTGTTTGTGAGAGGGGAAGTATTGCCTCTTAGAGGCGCCCATATCACTGGGTGGAGCTCGAGCTGGTTTTGCATTGTGTTGTTGAAATGGAACCCCTAGATACTGAACCCTGCCCTTGTTGCTCTCAACTCTGACAGGCAGAAGGGTTACATTCATATTTACTGATTTAAACTTTCACAGCTCCACACCAATCTGGGATTTAAGCATTTCATTCCAATTAAAATTTTTACAGTTGTGGGAAATTATAGGGGGGATCAGACAATATTTTGGTAAGATCAGAACTATTTAATGACACTAGACACGGAGATTCAAAAAGTTGAAGCTTTTTAAATGTTAAAATAGTCTGTGAGCAGGCAAATCTCCCTCCTCCCCCAGCAGCACCCCCAGGGCAATGACTCAGTGCCACCACCTGCCTCCCACCACATGGACTGAGGCTGAAAGTCCACCTGATGGCGGCTCAGGGGCCTGTGGAATGTGCTGGGATCTCAGCCTATACCCTGGGGGGGCAGGTGACCCTGTAACACAACCACACCCAGCAAGGCTTGTACTGATTTTCTCCATGTTTGTCAGTCCCAGCAAAGAGAGCAGGGACTGCAGGGAGACCAAGCTTCTGTCCCCCAGGTGAGGACTGGGGCTCAATGGCCGAGGGCAGTGAGTGTGCGGGGAGTTCAGACTAGGGTCCTGCAGGGTACATGGTGTGGGATAAACAGAGAGAGTGTCATTGTCAATCCCTGTTTGTACTTGGTCACTGCTCAATCCTGTGATTCTAAGCAGCAGAGGAGCCAACTCCAGGGGTGCTCCGGAGCTCAAACCCCCACAGAAAAAAATAGCAGGGGCTCAGAACCCAACATCCACAGCTGTTCGGCGGGGCCATTGATCAGCTGTTGGGCAGCTGGGGAAAGTGCTTGGGTGAGGGCAGAGAGCAGCAAGCTGCAGGTGGGAGGGGGCTTCTGGAGAAGGGTTGGATCAGGGGTGGGTTGGAATCAGGGTAGGCAGTGATGGTAGAGAGGGTCGGGGCTTGGGGCAGAGCAGGAGTGGAGCACGGGCTGGAGGGAAGAAAGTTCAAGAGTCAGCGGACCTATGGTACGCGAGAGAGCGCTCGAGCATCGACCCCATATTTCCTATCCCCAGTGTCTACAGCAGCCAGTCCCCCACAGGATGTAATAAGTTCATAATTGATGATGAACTTGTTCTGTTCAGTTGATCGTTGCCTGCTGGTCTGTTCAGTTGCCTCGATGGGGCCCCTGGCACTGGCACCGTCAGAAAGACAGGACACTGGGCCTCATCCCGGACCTTCTTTGTCTGGACCCAGTGTGGCTTGTTTCTTATGTTCTTTAATCTTTTCCCACGGGAATGGATAATCCACTGTTTTGTTCAGGGGCTGAGGAACCTCAAGGTTAATTGAACCAAGTGAAAAGTAGTGGAAATGGCGACGTCTGTTTGCCGGCACACTGTGCTGAGGTGCCCTGGGGCGATCGTGGCTTTCACCTGGTGTCCAAGCCCCTGCCCAGGCGCAAAAAAGTGTGAGGGGGGGTGAGAAGGAGCCAGGTGCTGCTGTGTGGCCTGACTGCTCCTAGAGGGGAAAAGTGAGAGAAAAGAGCGCTCAGTCTAATACCCTCACGCAGGGGAGCCTTCCATATATGCAGAGAGAGGGGCTCGCTCGACTCCCATCTCTCTGCCCCGCTCAACCGCCAGCTCTGCACGCCTTCCATCAGGGCCTTACAATCCTGCCGCACCTTCTGCCCCCTTCCCTGAGTCTGTGCCATGTCCTCGCTCTTCCGCTCCACCCTCAGCCTCCTTCCTGCATGCCACAAAACAGCTGGTTGCGGGCAGGTGAAGAGGCACAAGAAGGGAGAGGGGAAACTTCTAATCGGCAGCCCATCTGTGGTTAGGAGCATTAGGGAGGATGGAGGTTGCTGATAGGGGGCTGCGGTGGGTGCTTCAGCATCCACTTAGTTTTTCGCCTTGGGGCTCCAGCCCCGTAGCACCAGCGACTCACTGCTGATAGGGTGCGGCTCTGTCACACTCTGGGATCCTGGGTGATTGCCCTGTGCATGGTAAGTTTAGACCCTCTTTACAGAATGAGGGAAGGGATCAGAGTTTGCAGCAGCACCAGGGGATGAGATTTCAGCAAACCACGTGCTGGCAGCCATGGAATCCAACCTGTGAAAGGCCGCAGCACAGCAGAGCACCTGGATACAGGTGTTATCAATGCAGCTCTTAGCACACTGGGGAGTTCTGCCTAAAAATGGCTGGCTGGGTCCAGCCCACTGAGCTCAAGGCCAGCACCAGCCTGTGACTGCCCTGACAATGCTGAGCTGAGAGCAGGACTCAGAATCAGGCAGGGGATCCCTAGGGGGCTGCCCTGAGGTCTGAGGAGAAACCAACCTGTCCTGGGAATGGAAAGGGGGAGGTAGCCTAAGAAACAAGACTATTCAGGGACAGTAAAGGCTGCAGGGAAAGAATTAGGGAAAACAAGCAAAGCAGTGAAACGGGAACCGCCAGGCGTCAATGCGGATCAGAAGGGATTTTACAAACACTGGAAATGGAGACCCTGCCCTGGCCCCAAAGCCATGGATTCTCTGAGCCAATGGGGCTTTTCATCTCTATCATCTGCACGTCTGTAACTCCACAAAGAACAGTTATAATTCCCATCTCTGCCATGCACTAGCTGAGTTACGCTGTGCTCTCTAAGTGCTGGACGCCAGTGCCCAGAATTCAGGAACTGTCCGGTCTCTGTGCAGGGGTCTGGGTGGCTGGAACAGTCTCACCTGCAGAAATTCACTCGCTGGCTGCTGGCCCTGCCCCTCTAGCTCACTGATCAGCTTGTTGAGATGAGCTATTGGCTTGGAAAAGTTGATGGCATTTTCACCTAGTTTCTTCCCAATCTCCCTGTCTAGCTCCCCAGCTGAGCCAGCAGGAATTGCTCTTGGTCCTGGATACACCAGCCCAGAGAGTCAAAATGAGAAACAATTTCCTGCCCATAAGTTTCTCTTTCCCTGTGATGGCAGGTTACGGACATAAGGAGACTCATGGGTCATTTCATCATCAGCATTGTCCCCTAGCGCTTACATAGCACTTGTCATCTGTAGCGCTCAAGCATTTTACAGTGAAGGTAAGTGACGTTATCCCCATTTCACAGATGGGAAACTGAGGCATGGAGCGGTGAAAACCCAAATCTGCAATTGGACTTAGGTGCCTAAAGGCCAGGTTTAGACCCCTGACTCCCAGAATTAGGTGCCAGTGAAATCCAGAAAACTTCTGCCCGGCTGCTCACTGAGCACCACATTTCTATGGTAAAATTACCCCAGGTTCCTAAATTTCTGCAAATCACCTGTGAATGGTAGTAAATGGGCAGTTGCCTTATGTTAGTCTGTGTAGCTACTTACCGATGATGCTTAGGAAATAAGTTTGCCTAAAGACTGAACTGTAAAGAGAAGCCTGGGATTATAGAGAGACCCTTGGGACCTGATACTTTTAATCTCAGATCTGCTTGGTGCTTTATCAGGGAAAGCTTTAAATCATAAGACTGAGATCTCCAATCTCACCTGGATCACCGTGAATATGGACATTGGACTGTAACCTATGGACTAAGGGTTTGTCTATATTACCAAGTTGTTGACAAAACTTTTGTCTTTCACAGGTGCTTCAAAAAGCCCCCCATCCCCATCCCCCGAAAGACAAAAGTTTTACCGCGGCAAGTGGCAGTGTGAATGCCACTCCTGCTGAAAAGCGAAAACTGCTCACAAGTGTGGAAGCATTTTTTCAGCAAAAGTGCCCACAAAATACTGAAAAAAAACATTTACGCACACTGAGTTTTAGCAACAAGAGTGTGTTGACAGAGCCCTGTCACTAGAAGCTGCGTGGTGCAGACAAGCCCTAATTCTGTAAGACTCTTTCCAACTGCAAAGTTCAACATCTCTACTATGAATCCGATCTCAGAACTAGATTGTATGAGTGCTGATCTCTCTTTTAACCTATTTTCTTCTTTAATAAACATTAGTTTAGTTAATAAGAATTGGCTGTAAGCATGAACGTGGATAAGATCTGAAATATTCATTAACTTGGGAGGTAAAGTGTCCGATCTTTTGGGATTGGTAGAACTTTCTTATATGATGAATAAGATTTTCAATGATCCTCATCATATTTGCCTTGGGTGTCTGGGTGGAGGCCTAAGGCTGGGTTTCTTTAACTTTGTTGTTGGCTTCTGGGTAACCAGTGAGGTATCATAGAGGCGGTTTCATGCTGGCTTGGTAAACCTAAATATTGGAATAGCCACCAGCTTTGGGGAGTGGATCCCCCATTTTTACAGCTTGGCCCTAATTGAGTAACCTCAGCTGGCTCCACAGGGACCCTGGTCACATCAGGTTTTTAAGAAAATGATTTGCATTGTTCAGGAAGTAAATATAATGTCCTCCATTCTCCTTCCTCCTTTTCAGTTTCCATTAAACCAGAACAGAAATTGCTTTGCACAGAGGAAACAATAAATAGCCTCTCAAAGGGGGAAGCATGTTACTCGCTGTTACTCTCCTGTTACTCACAAAGATCTGAGCATTGATAACCTGCCTGTGCAGATTTATTAGTGGGTAACAATGGCACCAACCAGCAGTTCTTGGATTGTCTTTTGCCCCACTCTAGTTAAACAACATATTCTTATCTCCCTCTTTCTTCAAACTCCCCAAACAGCTCCACATTTGATCCTAAGAAAAGTTGCTTCTGTTTTTTTCTGTATTATGGGGAATTTACCTCAGCAACAAAATTTATCAAAGGACATTGGGCACTAGCCAGTCACAGGAAGAGCCCTGCAGTCCACAAAGCTGAGTGAAGGGCCTGGACTCCCTATACAACATCCCTCTTGTCGGCATCTCCCATTGGCTGGCTTAGGCAGCTCCCTGCCTAGCACACTGGCTTCTGTGTCACCCATTAGGCACTTACATCTCCCCATAGCTCAGGTTTTGTGGCTCACAGTGTCATTCCAGAGATTTTCTAGGCAGCTGCAGTTTAGACACGGTGACATTCAGCTTTGTAATACCTGAGCCCCTTCATGGATCCCGCTCTTTGGGTATGGCTACACTCAAAACTTCAAAGCACTGCACGTACTCCACCTCCTCATGGGGATTAGCTTGCAACACTGGGAGCTGCACTCCCAGCGCTGCGGCACTGTTTACACTGGCACTTTACAGCGCTGTATCTTGCAGCGCTCAGGGGGGTGTTTTTTTCACACCCCTGAGCAAGAAAGTTGCAGCGCTGTAAAGTGCCAGTGTAGCCAAGGCTTTTGTCTCCAGCTCAGGAGAGAGCAAAATCTCCCAGCATTCAGCAGGTTCCTGAGGCCGGGGGCTCTACCTGTTTTCCTCGGCCCAGAAGGCCCCCAGGACTCCCAAGGGAGGGGGGAGCTAGTGAGGGGCACTGTAGTTAGGTTGGTCATTTTGTGCTACGTGATCTGAACTCTCTTCTGCTTTAGCTGGGTAAGAGGTTAAGTGAAAGAGCAATAATGTTGGATGTGTGCAAAGAGTCTCTCCGGCCAGGTCTACACGACGCGTGAAAATCGATTTTAGATACGCAATTTCAGCTACGAGAATGGCGTAGCTGAAATCGATTATCTAAAATCGATCTACTCACCCGTCTTCACCGCGCGGGATCGATGTGCGCGGCTCGCCATGTCGATTCCGGAACTCCGTTGGTTTTGGTGGAGTTCCGGAATCGATGTAAGCGCGGTCAGGGATCGATATATCGCGTCTAGATGAGACGCGATATATCGATCCCCGAGCAATCGATTGTAACGCGCCGATATGGCGCGTCGTATACACGTGGCCTCCATGTGTTAAATGGTCACAATGTGCCCCTGGAGAGAATTCAGCTGAAACCAGCAGGCTCTCACCTTGGCGTGGAGTTCTGGGAGATGATGCATTCAGGCATGCGGGAGTCTGAAGGGTCAGCACTGGGGGTCAGGCAGTGGGTTTCACGCCTCAGGTAGGAGGCTAGAGAGCCCCCCAAGAATGTGTCCAGGGACCCCAAGATTGGAGCAGTGGATGGGCTCTGTTCCAGTCCCAGAGGCTTGAATTATCAGGGGATCGTGGGGTCCAGTTGCTTGGGTTCCCCTTACTGCAGTCCTTTGGCACCTAACCGGGTCTGGGATACACACACACACACACACCCCCCTATAAACAGAAACTTTCTCACTACCCAGCATTCAAACACCCTTAACTCTGACCAGCTGATTTCTGGTGACTATTTCTACATGTCTGAAATACTAAATTCAGAGACATGAATGGAGAGGTCTCCCCCTCATGGATGCCACATCCCTTTGCCTTGGGCTGAGGGGAGCTCTTTCCTGTTTCTGGATTAGGAAAAGTCTCTCCCTCCAGTGCTGCAACCTCCTGCTCCCTTTGGCTTTGGGTACAATGGGTTCTATTAATGGCTCTTCCTGGGCTGGGCAGACACTATCTCCTGCTCCAGGTCTCTAGGCAGGGCCCAATTACCTGTTAGGCTAATGTGGCTTTAGCCTTGGGCCCTCCTATTTTTTAGGCCCTACTGGTCAGGCAGTGGCGGGGCTGAGTGGGATGGGGAGCGACCTTGCTCAGGGAGCCCTGCAGGAGCGCTCCTGCCAGCAGGAAAGGCAAAGCAGCCCCCTGTGGCTTGGAAGCTGCTCAGCCAGCAGCCTGCTGCTTCCCTTCCCTCCTGTCTCTGTCTCCCTGCACTGAAGGATCTCACTCATAGGCGTGCACAGCACATTTCATTAGGGTGTGCACCAGGGCATTTTATTAATTTTTTTAAAGGCAAACATCATAAAGGTTGGTGTGTGCGAGGGGGTGCGGTGTGCAGGAAGGGGCTCAGGACAGGGAGTTGGGATGCAGGAGGGGTGCGAGGTGCAGACAGGGGGCTCAGGACAGGGAGTTGGGGTGCAAGGTGCAGGCAGAGGGCTCAGAGAGGGGGGCTCAGGACAGGGAGTTGGGGTGCAGGATAGGTACGGGGTGAAGGCAGGTGGCTCAGGGCAGGGGACTGGGGTGCAGGAGGGGTGTGAGGTCCAGGCAGGGGGCTCAGGACAGGGGGTTGGTGGGCATGGTGCAGGAAGTGTTTGGGCTCTGGCCTGGTGCCGCTTACCTGCAGCGGCGCGCTCCCTGGGTGTCTGCCCTGGCCCCACGCCTCGCCACTCACCACATCCCTGTGTGACACCTGGAGGGGGGGCGGGGCACAGGACTCTGCGTGCTGCCCTTGTCATGCCTCCAGGTACCTCCCTCGAAGCTCCCATTGGCCACGGTTCCTGTTCCCAGCCTATGGGAGCTGCTGGGGGTGGTGCCTGGAACAACACATGGAGCCCTTCCCCCCACCCCACAGGGCCCCAGGGACGTGGTGCTGTGCCAGTCGCTTCTGAGAGCGGCGCGGGGCCTGCGGCACCACAGGGGGCCGCCCAGGCAGGGGGAGCAGGGAGATGAAGCAGGAGAAGAGGCAGAAAAGAGCGAGATAGACGGGAGAACCCAAGGGGACTGTCTGTGACTCCATGGTCAGGCTGTTCTAGTGCTTGAGTGTTCTCACTTGATACCTGGGAGGTGAAGTCTAAATACAGGACACACGACCAGTGGGAGGTCTGTGCCCTGGTTTATAACTGTTTGCCCTGAGGTTGGTACTCACGTTCCTGAGCTGCTGCACACAGCTTGAAGGGAGAACTGAACATGGATCTCCCAGGTGCCAGCTGAGTGCTCTCACCATGGGGCTGTTATAAGGCAGGTGATAGCACCAAAACCACCTCCTGCTTCTCTCCCCTCACCCTTTCCTGTGGAGCGACGCAGTTGCCGACCTCATTCCAGCAAGAAACGCCTTAGGCACCTGAGCTGCTGGGTTCCCGTCTGTGGGTTGCTAAGCAGAGATAGATGTCCCTCTGCAGCCCCGATTTAGGCACCTGTGAGACGGGGCAGGGCTTAGGACACCCCTCCCCCCTTGTCATCTCTCCCATTGCCTAGCTGAGATGGCTCCCCACCTAGTGAGCTGGCTTTTGTGACTCGCACTGTAAGGTCCCTGTGATGCCCATCCATTGTCTAGGGAGTTTAGGTCCCTAACAGCTTTGCAGACTATGATTTTCTAGTTGCCTACAAATTAAGGACAGAGACAGAGCACTGGCTGAGCATGACACATCCCAGTAAAACCCAAACTCATTCTAGGGGCACAATATTCCCTTTCGGGGTTGCGGGGGCACAACCAAGTAAGGAAGCAAATCCCAGGGCTCTGCCACCAGCACCTGCAGCTGAGACAATAAAGTGGAACAAACACAAAGAATTGTATGTAATGTTTTATTTACAGTAAGTAACTTAAGGTGGTAAGTAAATGGAGCCGAGAAGGAGCCTTAATAACCACAGCATGGAAAGGAGATTCCCCAGCCACTGAGAACAGTTTTCTTAATGGCACAACAACAGGACAATCGTCCAGGAATTAATATAGGGAATGAATGAGTTACAGTGTCGCTTTCAATAACGTGTAATAAATCTCCCCGTCCCGCTCACGTTGCCTTTCCTTTCATACTGTCCTTTTCTATTTATTATTGTTTAAGCCTTCACTTTCCATCCCTGTTTATTTCCTTGTGTCTCTCCTCCCTGTCACAGATCATCCCCCTCGGCTGCTCTCTTCTTTCCCTGATTTTATCCCTTCCTCTCTTGCTGCCCGTGGCTGGTTCCCCTGGCAGGGATATTTTCCTGTCCCTTTTCTCATTTCTGTTTTCCACCATTTCTCATAGACTCTCCCTTTATTCTTGTTTTATTTTCATTCATATTTTTCTTGTGTCTCCTAATTCCCTCTGGTTAAACCCGCCCTGTCCCTGCCTCCCCCAGTGCTGCAACCTCAGGAGTTTAAAAAGTATCATGCGACTGACCCAATGATGATTTTTTTAAGGTTACATAATGTGTTTTCATCAATCTGCACCCATCTCCCCCTCCCCCCATGGGTGTGTGTGACCATTAGAATGTTACCAGTTGCCCTGTAGTGACCGGGTCCCTGTGGAAGGGGAGGAGCTTCCAGCAGCCATAGAGATAAGGAGCCAGGGGCTGGGTAGATGGGAGTCCTCCATGATCATAGAGACTGGGGTCCATGAGGATAGAGAGGCTGATTTCCGGTCCCCACCTCTGCTGTGTGTCTCAGGGACACAGGCTGAGCCGGGATCCCCACCTCACCCAGAACCAGGGTCGGATTCTCCCCCCAGGGACGGAGCCCGGCGGGAAAGTGAAGATCGGGGCCTCGTCACCAGCATCGATAAATGTCACCTGCCCCCGGTCACAGTCCAGACAAACCCGGATCCTGCTGGGGACCCGGCTCAGGGGCAGGGGGGTCACAGGGGAGGTGAGAGCCTGGAACTGATCCAGCCGCTCCACAGCCCAGATCCCCCCCTCAGGGCTACGGCTGATCCCTCCCTTCCTCCTCACAGACTCTCTGGCCACCCCCACAGCCCAGCCTCCCGCATCCCCCACCTCCACCTCCCAGCAATGTCTCCCCGAGGTGAATCCCTCACAGCCCAGCACACAGGCCCATGAGTCAAATCTCTCAGGATTGTTGGGCAGTCGCTGCCGTGTGTCTCCCCGTCTCACACGTTTCCGGTCCTCAGACAGGATGAGTTCGGGATGAGCCGTGTCTGGATCCAGAGTCACATTCGCTGGGGAGAGAGAATCAGAGCGTTAGGGGCAGAGCTTGGTCCTGGGTGAAGCTGGGACCATTTCTCACACTCCCCAGCAGCCCTGTCCTGGCTGGGACAGGCCTGGATCCCAGGTCGCTGCCTCTGTCCTGGGCACCTGAGACTGAGCAGGGACGTCACTGCAGTTCCTCAGTCTCTGTAAGGACATCCACTTCATTAATTTCCCATTTGCTTGCATAAGCTTCAGCTCCCAGCTACCCCTGTTGGCTCAGCTCCATTCCCAGCAGGAGAGACACAGCCAGGAAGGTTTTAGTGAGGAGGGAGAAGAGGAAGCAGCTACAGTTTTGAACCCCAGAGGGAATCTCCCTCCTCTAATGCAGCCTCCACTCCCAGGCCAGGGAACAGAGAGGATTATGAAGCATTGGGGAAGAGCTGCTTAACACCAAAAAGTAGGAGGTAGCATTGAGTGAAGTAGCCCCATCCCCAGCCCAGAGAGAAGGGAGGAGCTGCCAGCATTAGAAGGAGAGGATCTCCCCAATCCAGGAAGCAGTGAGCAGCTCCAATGGGAGAGCCCAGCTCTGCCCAGAAGAAAAGCAGGACGTTGGAGAAGAGCGATGGGGAGAACCCCTGCACCCGGGTAAAGCAGAGGGATGTGTCAGCCCTCGGAGCAGAGAGCTCTGTTCAGGTGCTTCTCAGGGAGAGTGTTTGTTCACTAGCATGGGCATGAACTCAGCACTAAGGTCGGTGTCAGGATTATTTGTGTGATGTCAGCTTGGGATCTCCGCAGGTGTTCCGGCACCTTAGTAGAAGTTGGGGAGGGGGGTATTAGGTCGCACCACCTGTGGACCTGCCCTCTCCCTTCCCTGCCCCATTCTTCATCTTCTCGCCGAGGCCCTGCCCCTGGCCAGACTGGGAGCCTTGCCCACTCTGGAGAGCCCCTGAGCCTCCACCTTCCCATGTCCCCACTCTCCGGCGTGCACCATCCGGGCAAGTGGAGGGTCCAGGAGGAAGAGAAGTAGAGGTGGGGCCACTGAGAGGGGCCAGCTCCGGGAAGATGCTGTGCTACACAGGGGGAGCTGATCAGCTGCCTCACCACAAAGCACAGCCACTGCCTGTGATGCTCCACGCCTGCCCAAGGCTTGCAGTTTGAGGGAGCAACATGTTCCCATGCCCCCAAACTATGCCCATGTTAAAAAGTGAGTGGGCTTGGCCTTCTGGCCTCCCATGTTCCTGTGCCCCTGGATCTCCTCTCTGTTTAATGGGTTATTTGTAGGGCTGTGTGTGTGTCATGGCCACTGTTGATTTGGTTGGTCACTTTCATTACAATCTCATGAAGATGATTTCACAGGAATTTTCTCATAATTTAAAGACAATCTCCAGCTGCAAAAAGACAGTTACCTTTTCCGTAACTGGTGTTCTTCGAGATGTGTTGCTCATGTGTATTCCACAGTGCTCGCCATGTGCACCAGTGCCGGAAGTTTTCCCCCTAGCAGTACCCATGGGGAGGAGCGCCCCCCATAACCCCTGGAGTGGTGCCTGCCTGGCGCGGTATAAGGGGAACTGCGCCTTCCCCCCACCCTCAGTTCCTTCTTCCAATCAACTGCAGCAAAGAGGAAGGAGGGCAGGATGTGGAATAGACATGAGCAACACATCTCGAAAAACGGAAAAAGTAACTGTCTTTTCTTCTTCAAGTGATTGACCATGTATATTCCAAGTTATATATGTGTATTCCAATAGGTGATTCCGAGTTATATGTGCTGGAGGTGGTTAGGAGTTCACAAGTTTTCGAGACGGAGTAGCGCCCTGCCAAAGCTGGCATCATCCCTGGTTTGGGAAACTATTGCATAGTGCGAGGTGAACGTGTGAACTGAAGACCAGGTGGCGGCTCTACAAATGTCCTGCACAGGGCCATGGGCCATGAAGGGAGCTGATGAGGCCTGTGCCCGAGTCGAGTGTTCCCTCACAGTGGGCAATGGGGGCGGACATCCGCCAGCTCATAACAGGAGCGGATGCATGAAATGATCCAATTAGAAAGCTGCTGAGTGGAATCAGCTGGCCCCTCGCACGCTCAGCCAATGCAATGAACAGTTGCAAGGACTTTGTGAATGTCTTGGTCCAGTCAAGGTAGAAAGCCAGAGCTCGTCTCACATCGAGCATGTGGAGATGGCGCTCCTCACTAGTCACGTGAGGTTTGGGGCAGAGAACTGGTAGAAAAATGTCCTGACCCATGTCGTAGGCAGAGACCACCTTCGGGAGGAACGTGGGGTGTGAGCGGAGCTGGACCTTGTCCTTATCAAAGACCGTATATGGCTGCTCGGAGGTCAGGGCCCTGAGCTCAGAGACCTGCCTGGCCGACGTGATAGCAACCAGGAAGGCCACCTTCTATGAGAGGTGAGATCAGGAACACGTAGTTATGGTTCAAAAGGGGGCCCCATAAGATGAACCAGCAGCAGGTTCAGGTCCCACGGTGGAACCAGGGGTTTAGAATATGGGTAAAGATGGTTCAAACCCTTAAAGAACCGACCAGTCAAAGCATGGAAAAATACTGTGTGTCCATGCACCGGGGGATGGAAGGCCAATATGGCCACCAGGTGCGCCCTGATTGACGAGGGTGCCAGGCCAGGTGGAGGAGGTAATCAAGGATAAGCTGGATCAGGGCAGCCATTGGGAGCACACCCTGGTCTGCCGCCCACCTGGAAAACCAAGACCATTTTGCCAAGAAAGAGAGGCAAGTGGAGGGCCATCTCCTTTCGAGGAGGACACGGTGGACCTGTTCCGAGCACGTACTTTCCTTGCCACCTAGCAACTGAGCAGCCACACCGTGAGGTGAAGAGCTGCTAGGTTGAGGTGGAGGAGGCAGCCGTGGTCCTGGGAGAGCAGATCTGAGTGAAGCAGCAACGGCCATGGTGGAGCCTCCACCAGACCCAAGAGGGTCCAGTACCAGTGCTGTCTGGGCCATGCCGGGGCAATGAGGAGGACCCTGACTTAGTCCATTTTTATTTTCTCCATGACCCTGCTGATCAGCAGGAATGGGGGAAAGGCATAGGGAAGCCGGCCTGACCAGGACAGGATAAAGGCATCGGAGAAAGCTCCACTCCCTAGGCCCCCCCGGAGCAGAACCAGGGGCATTGTCAGTCCTGCTGGGTTGTGAACAGGTCTACCTGGGGAGTTCCCCACCTTCAGAAGAGCTGGTGGGCCACCTCTGAGTGTAGAGACCACTCGTGCTGAGAGGAAAATTTTCTGCTCAAGCGATCCACACTCACATTCTGGCCGCCCGGCACGTGAAAGGCTTTTAGGTGGATGTTGTGGGCTATACAGAAGTCCCACAGACTGAGTGCTTCGTGGCAGAGAGCAGAGGATCGAGCCCCACCTTGCCTGTTGATATAGAACATCAAGACCATGTTGTCTGGGACAACCCTGACTACCTTGCCGTTCAGGTGAGAGTGGAAGGCCATATGCACAGTCCCACCGCCCTGAGTTCCTTGACGTTTATGTGAAGGGTCAGGTCCTGCAGAGGCCACAGCCCTGGGGTCTGAAAATTCCCCACATGGGCCCCCCAGCCCAGGTCTGATGCATCGGACACCAGCTCCAACGACGGGGCCCTGTCCCTGAACAGGACCCCTTGGAGCATGTTGCTTGGGGCGTACCACCACCGCAGGGTGGTAAGCACTGAATTTGGCACAGTGAGGACCTAGTCCTCCTGCGGGATGGTGGGGGTGTGGTCACAATCAGGTCCCCCGGACAGGGTGAGGAGGCTGGTGCAGTGCTTTGGGTGTTGGCCAGCACCAGTGGATCCACCACCTGGTCGGACTCCAGGCACGGTACTGAGGACACGGGTCCCACCGATTCCTTTCCCGGCGGTGTAGTGGAGACCGACGGTGCTTCCGATGACCCGGTCACCAAGCAAGCCCACACCGGGGGCTGCGCCGGAGGCCACGGTGACCATTGGTACCACTGGGATGGCCATGATGCTCAGTGCCATCGCACTTGCTGCAGCACCGGCAGATCTGGCTGTTCAAGTTGGCTAGCCTGGCCTGTGGATGAACGGCCATGAGTAGAGGCCGGGCTCGCATATGACTCGCTGCTGTTTCTGGACTGGGAGTAGAGATGGTGTCGGGATCTGCATTGGCCAAGGGACCGCGATCTCAATGCGGAGGAACGGCACTGTAACCGGGTGCCACTCACACCTGCGGCGCCTCCTGCTGGTCACTCCTGGGAATTAGCTCAAACTTCCAGCGCGGAGCGCCCTCTGCAGGCCAGTGATCCACCTTCCAGCTTCTTGCCCTGTGTCCCTCCCTGGACCCCGGTGCCCCTTTTACATGGGGTGCTGCCCCCTGGCAGTATCCCCTTCCTCTTTAGGGTTTCCCCTCCCCAAGTACTCTTAATCATATGTGATCTCGTGGTAGGTGGAATAATGACACGTCTCTCCCTACACAACAAAAACCAGATTGGACCGCATTAACTCCTCGTCTCCTGGACATGTATCGGTAACAAGGTCGGGTGAGACCGGAGAAGGTTTGTCGCAAGATTTTCCATGCATGCATCCAGGTTCCATAAACTTGGGACAATACTGGGTCAACGCGAGTTTGCCTTCTTTATCTGAAGTAGCAGTGATGGGGTGTATTACTCTACCTGTTCAAAGTAGAAAGATTTCCTTTTGGGCACTATCTTGATATTTGACTGGCAAAGGCAACCTTGAGAGGCCATCTGCATTGCCGTGCAGAGTGGATTTCTCCGATATTATTGATGAATTCATATGTGTGTGCTGAAGAAGTAACAATGCCCAACGTTGCCATACGACTAACAGCTATGGGGAATGCCTGTGTAGGGTCCAAAAATTGACATCAGAGGTCGATGGTCTGTGAGTAAGAGTAAACTTCGCACCCAAACCAGGTACTGATGAAATTTCCGATTCCAAAAACAATTCTAATGCCTCACATACGTTCGATTGGCGTAGTTAGTTTCTGCTTTGCTTAGAGTGCATGAAGCAAAAAGCAATAGGTCTATCTTCTCCGAAGGCATACATGTTGGACACACTGCTCACCCACTCCATAAAGGGGAGGCATCGCAGGCAATTGTAGGGTAAGGATGGATCAAACGGCGTTAGAACTTCAGAATTAGGCAATGCATCCCTAGCTTTTGTTAAATGCAACATCACAGGCTTCAGTCCACTTCCAGGCCTTGTTCTGCCCAGGCGAGCTCATGAAGTGTTTTAGCAGGTGTGGCTAACTGTGAGATGAACTTTCCATAATAGTTCAGTAGTCCTAGAAACGAGCGCAGCTGGCTTACATTTCGATGCGGTGGAGAGCCTCCACAATAGCTTTTAACTTTTGCAGGGGCCTTATGAAGACCCTGCAGAATCAATGATGTGTCCCAAATATTTAACAGAGGGGCTTGAAGAATTCACACTTGTCTTTGCGAACATTCGTAGCCATACTCTTCCAGTCTTTGTAGGTAGTCCTCTAAATTCTTTAAGTGATCCTCTTCATTCCTTCCAGTACCAGGATATCATCCAGATAGCACTGAACTCCTGACAAGCCACACAAATCCTGTTCCATAGCCCTCTGGAACAGGGCGGGAGCAGACGTGATTTCGAAGGGTAGGCGACAGTAATCGATAAAGCCCCTTTGAGTCCACAATAGTCAACAGCTCTTGGGACTTTTCATCGACGTGCATCTGTAAATATGCTTGACTCAGTAATCAATCTTACTGAACTTTCTGTCCCCCAGCCAGGCCTGCGAAGAGGTCATGCCGTATGCGGGGGAAGCGGGTATTGCTCTGCACACCACACTGGGTTGACAGTGACTTTAAAATCACGCAAATCTGGAGAGAGCCATCTTCTTCACTATTGGGACGATAGGAGTGGCCCATGAAAAGCTATGGGTAACTGGTATTAGGACTCCATTGGTGCCAAGCGCTCCAGGTCTGCTTCAACTTTTGCCTGATGCATATGGCACAGTTCGGGGCTTTCAGATATTTTGGTGGACTGTCAGGTTAATGTTTCAAGGTCACAGTGGATTCCTTCATACTTCTCAAAATCCTCTCCAAAAACAGCAGCATGTTTTCCTTAAGTATAGGGTTGCATTTCAGACTTAGTTTCTTCTTTTAGTCATCCGTGCACTTCTGCCAGTTCACTGAATCTTCCCCAAAGCCAAGACCTAACCATACACGCATTAAGGCTGGGTAGTTACCTCTCACCACAAACAGTGGCAATTTAGCAGCCTGTCCATTGAGCTCCACCTAACATCAATAGTGCCAACATGGGCACAGCTTTCTCCGTATACATCTTCGGAACAGTTTTTGTTGCTTAAGCGGAAGATGCTGTAGCTTTTCTTTATACACAGTCTCAGATACCGAGGGAGTCTGGCTGCATCAGGTGTCCAGTTCCATGCGTATAGGTTTGCCATCCAACAACGGGGTTACCCAGGATTCATGTGAGCCACTCACTGACCAAAGACAAAAACATGCAGTGGCACTCTCTTGAGATGCTGGGTGTCACCTTGATCATCCGGGTCTGCTTCTAGGGTATGCATGCAGGGTTCCTCTTTTGTCGGCCAGACCACAGGCCTCTTTTTCTTTTGTTTACAGGCACACTCAATGTGTCCCTTTTTGCCACAGTGTCGACACACCAGGTCCTTACACCAGCATTCTGATGCCTGGTGACCCGGCTTACCACACAGGTAACATTCCTGACTCTGCACAGTTTTTGGTCGGTAGTCTTGTGACACTTTTTGCACCCTAAGGGGATGCACAGATGTATTGCACCTCCCTTCCAGGTTTGAGTAGCCAGTTCCATGGAGACAGCAATATCAACAGCCTTCTGTAATGTAAGCTGAGCCTCTATCAGTA
Organism: Chelonoidis abingdonii; assembly: GCF_003597395.2. Lineage (NCBI taxonomy): Eukaryota > Metazoa > Chordata > Testudines > Testudinidae > Chelonoidis > Chelonoidis abingdonii. The sequence continues at coordinate 46,513 of NW_027424619.1, forward strand.
GGTGCTTCATGACCATATAGCTTCACTGTAGAGGCCACACACTAACCTGTTCACGCAGGCATCATTAACATCTCCTTAAATTCACAGTGTTCTGCTAGCTTTTTTAAAATTGCTACAAATTGTACACTGTTTCATCTTCTTTTTGGTCTCTTTTGTGGAACCGATATCTTTCAGCAATTACCAGTGGTTTTGGAGAAAAATGGGACTCCGGATTTCCACAATGTCACTGTAAGATTTAGTCTCAGGCTTAACAGGGTGTAGCAAGCTGCGTAGCAGGGAGTAGGTTTAGCCCCTACAAAACTTAAGATATTGGCACCTTCTTCGCTTCTGTAATGTCATTTGCAATAACAAAAAGCTCAAAATGCTCAGTATACACATGCCACTGCTCTATATTCTCATCAAAAGGTTCCAGTGGCCTGGTCAGAGTAGCCATGATTTTAGTTTCACTTTCACAGTCAGTGCAAACAAGCAGTTTTTGTTCTTTACCTTGACTTCTACTTCCTTCTGTTACTACTGAGCAGCACCGGAATCCCCATCCATCGTCGCCACTTGTTTTTTCCTTGGGGGCAGCCGGTTTAGGAAGAAATCACTTGAGGCCAGAGAGCAGACAGCTAACAAAATTACCATTTTATTTACAGATACAGAAGCTAGCCTAGGCGGCTGAAACTGGCTGAGCTATTACCTAATAATCTAACTCAGTTGCCATAGGAACAAAAACCAGACAAACCAAAATACACAACAGTGAGGTGAAGAGCTGCTAGGTTGGGGTGGAGGAGGCAGGCCCTGGTCCTGGGAGAGCAGGTCTGAGTGGAGCGGCAACGGCCATGGCGGAGCCACCCAGGCCCAAGAGGGTCCCGTAGCAGTGCTGTCTGGGCCATGCCCGGGCAATGAGGAGGACCCTGACTTAGTCCATTTTTTATTTTCTCCAGGACCTGCTGATCAGCAGGAACGGGGAAAAGGCATAAAAAGCCGGCCTGACAGGACAGGAATAAAGGCACCGGAGATAGCTCCGCTCCCTAGGCCCCCCTGGAGCAGAACCGGGGGCATTGTCAGTTCTGCTGGGTTGCGAACTGGTCCACCTGGGGAGTTCCCCACCTTCGGAAGAGCTGGTGGGCCACTCTGAGTGTAGAGACCACTCGTGCTGAGAGGAAAAGTTTCTGCTCAAGTGATCCACGCTCACATGCTGGGCACCGGCAGGTGAAAGGCTTTTAGGTGGATGTCGTGGCTATACAGAAGTCCAACAGAGTCTGAGTGCTTCGTGGCAGAGAGCAGAGGTTCGAGCCCTGCCTTGCCTGTTGATATAGAATCATCAAGACCATGTTGTCTGTGACAACCCTGACTACCTTGCCGTTTCAGGTGAGAGCGGAAGGCCATATGCACAGTCCACACCCTGAGTTCTTGACGTTTATGTGAAGGGAGCTCAGGTCCTGCAAAGACCACAGCCCTGGGGTCTGAAAATGTCCCACATGTCTGATGCATCAGACACCAGCTCCAAAGATGGGGCCTGATCACTGAACAGGACCCCTTGGAGCATGTTGCTTGGGATGTACACCTACGACCGGGTGCAGGGTGGTGAGCCACTGAATTTGGCACAGGAGGACGTAGTCCTCTCCTGCGGAGATGGTGGGGGTGTGGTCACAATCAGTCCTCCGGAGAGGGCGAGGAGGGCTGGTGCAGTGCTTTTGGTGTTGGCCAGCACCAGAGGATCCCACCTGGTTGGTCAAATCCAGGCACGGTACTGAGGACATGGGTCCCACTGATTCCTTTCCCAGCAGTGTAGTGGAGCAAAACGGTGCTTCCGCTGCCCCGGCCATCGAGCAAGCCCACACCGGGGGCTGCACCGGAGGCCACGATGACCATCTGGTACCACTGGGCTGGCCATGATGCCTCAGTGCCCATCGCACTTGCTTCAGCATCGGCGGATCTGGCTGTTCGAGTTGGCTAGCCTGGCCTGTAGATGAACGGACATGAGCAGAGGCCGGGGCTGGCATATGACCCGCTGCTGTTTCTGGACTGGGAGTAGAGGTGGTGTCGGGATCTGCAATCGGCCACAGGACCGCGATCTCAATGCGGAGGAACGGCACCAACGTAGTAGCTGCTCCGTGATCGGTCTCGACAAGCAGACCCACGACAGCGGGATGCCAGCGATCGACACCTGGGGCTACGGTGCCTTGCTGGAGACTTGGAGCAGGAGTCCGAGCGGGAATGACATCGATGATCTTCCGCGACCGACTGCAGTATCCTCCTTCGAGATGAGGACCGCTGGCGACCTCTACCGCCACAGTCCCATCGATATTTGCTCCTGCGAAGAGGAGCGGTGCTGGGAGTCCTGGTTGGATGGCACCCATCCAAACCAGTCTGGCCGGCGTTGAGAGTGATCCACATGGACTGGGTCCTGAATGCTCGCTGGGCAAGTGAGTGGTGTCAGGAAAGTTCCGAGACCGGTACCAGGCCGGCGGTGCAACTGCACGGCGATCCCAGCGGTGGCCTTGCCTCTGGAGCGTGGCAGCTCCCTTATAATCTACACCAGCCAAGCACCAGTCCAGGCAGGGCCGGCTGTAGGCACCAGCCTCCAAGCATAAGCTTGGACGGCACTTCTAAGGGCAGCAAAATCCCCCCCCCACAACTTTTTTTTCCCCATTTTTTGCTTGAGTGACAAAAAGCCATTCGCCCTGTCAGCGTGTGAGCCGGGATCCGCACCCCCTGCCTCTGCCTGGCGGCGCCTACACAGTCCACTTGGGCAGGAATACTGTGCCACCCTGGGAGACTCAGAGTGGCAGCAGCAGCAGGACCCCTCCCCCCCCCCCGCATCCCAGGCCACTGCTTCCCACCCTCCTCGGCACCTCACATGCTCCGGGAGCCCCTCTGCAGCCAGCAGCTGGGCTCGGCTCCCCTCCCTACCTGGCTCCTCACACACTCTGGGGAGCCTCTCTCACCGCTGCCGCAGCCCACGCTTGGTTCCAGGGCCTGGGCTCCGGGGCGAGAGAGGGATCCTGAGTGTGTGAGGAGGTGAGTGGCCAGTTTGGGCTCCTCGGTGCTGAGCAGGTAGCCTGCAGCGGAGATCCTCAACCTTCCCACCCGCCGGGGCTGGGCCAGGGCACCGTGAGGCTGAAGAGCAGCAGCCAGGTCCGGGGGGCTTCCAGGTCCGGCCACCAGCATGTCGGGGGTGAGGCGGTGAGCAACGAACTGATCCACCTTGGCCACCAGCAGTGCTGTGAAGCCCAGGGAGGGAATCGTGTCTCGTGCTGCACCCGCAGCTGCACCGCCACCTGGAAGTACTCCGGCTTCTGTGCTGCCAGCACTCAAAACTCACATGGGAACGGAGTCGCAGCTGGGCCAGAGCTCAGCTGCCGTGTGCTGGTAGCGGATCCCACATTTGGGGTGGGAGCCTAGTGCTCGGCTGGCTGTGGGGTGAGGGGGAGAGAGAGCGCAGGGCTGGGTGGTGGTGGGGGCCTTGCTGGGCTGGGGCAGCCAAAAATTTTTTTTGCTTGGGGCGGCAAAACCTAGAGCTGGCCCTGAATCCAGGAGTCGCAGGGGCTGCTCCCCACACAAGGGTACTGCTAGGGGAAAAACTTCCAGCACTGGTGCAGGTGGCGAGCACGCACACCTATTGTGGAACAGACATGAGCAATCAACCGGAGAAAGAACTCACCCTGTCTGTGTGCTCCTAGGGGTTTCCCAATTTGTGTCTCCAGCAGAGTGTCTGGTGGGGAAAGGAGAAAAGAGACGAGATTTCAGGCTTTCATATTTGTAACAGCATCCCACTCTGAACACATAGAACTGTTTTCATCATGACAGAACAGACTGAGAGGCCCAGAGACACACTCAGGCAATTAATATAAACTAAATGAACCTTCTCTTTCCTCTCTCATTCAGGCATCTCCCAGCAATGGAACCAACCTCTCCTTGCAGCCTCACAACCATCCCAGGACACACAATCGTAAAAGAGATTTATTTCCCCTTCATCATCCCTCCCACCCCTGAGACTCCAGTTGGTTTCTCTCATTCACTCACTGCCTTTTGTCGTACCCGAAAACTCAGATCATACAAAGACTTTATCATAAAAGTAACTTTACCCACTTGGGCCCTTTGGCCAGGGGTAGGTGGCATCATGTTGTGTGATGGACACTTGACAAAATTACCAAACTTAGTGATGGACATTGGCGGGGTGTTATGTCATTCAGTCATTCAACCCATAAATTAACACACAATTTTCCACCCTAAAAAAACCATAACCTGGCTAGGTAGTTAATAAATAATAAACAATAACAATAAGAATAAATTCAACTCCCTTTAGTGTTTTTGAATGTACCTCACTGCCACAGTCAATATTTTTTTTGTAGATGGGGGCACGGAAATAAATATTTATCCTAAAACCATATATCAATGTATTATTGTCACTACTTTCTTGCTTAAATAATTTGTCTTATGGGAGGAGGAAGAGTGTGTGTGTGTGTGTGTCCCACCTCTACACCACTTACCCCATGTCTCTCCCCAGTCTGTGACCCTTACATGGGAGATCCCCCATCATGTCACAGGATGTGGGAAGTAGAGGAGTGGGGTCTCTCAGTGGAGCTGGGTTTCCCACCCCCTCAATGTTACCAGGGCACCCCCCTCCAGGCAAGGGTTATCCCAGGGTGGGTGGGAACATCCTCTGCCTCCTGACAAGGACAATCTCTGCTGGAGGCAGGGGTCTTTTGTGAGCAGGGATGGAAAAAATTCTTGTGTGGGGGTGTGTGTGACGAACTGGGAATGTTCTTAATGTTTTCTCTGAATACGCTGTTGGTGCCTCAGTGTCTCCTATGCAGTTCTTAAGTATCTAGGTGGTGGAATAAGGGTGTGTGATTGCTGCAGAGCAAAGGGCCAGTGCACATAAATGCCTGACACTGTCTTCTAGCAACTGATGGCCTGGGCCCCTTCTCTGCAAAGGTGCCAACTGAAGGTGTTGGAGACAAAGAGATCAGGTGACCTCCTGGCCTGGGAAAGCAACTGAGCAGAGGAGGAGGGGCTGGAGGGGTTTTCAGTCTGGAGCTGTCTGGGGAGGAGGAGTGAAGTGCAGATGTGGGGTCTGGCTCACTGCCCCCTAGAATGGACCCGGCCAAGGGGTCCCGTTCGCAGTACCTAGAAGCTCTCTTTTAGACTGTGTTCCTACCATCAAATAAACCTCTGTTTTACTGGATGGCTGAGAGTCACGTCTGACTGAGAAGTGGCAGTGCAGGACCCTCTGGCTTCCCCAGGAACCTGCCGGGGTGGGCTCGCTGTGGGAAGCGCACGGAGGGGCAGAGGATGCTGAATGCTCCAAGGAGAGACCCAGGAGGTGAAGACGTGTGAGCTTCTTGCCCTGAAGACAGTCTGCTCCAAGGGAGAGGAGGCTCCCCAAAGTCCTGTAGTGAGCTTTTGCCTGAAGACGGTCTGCGCAGGGAGAGGAGGCTCCAAAAGTCCCGCCTGGCTTTGTGGGAGCGTTCCAGAGCATCGCCAGAGGACTCCGTGACAGAGGGGCTCACCTGGTGGCTCCCAAAGTGGATTCCATTTGTTTCTCTCCTCTGCTGCTGTGGAGCTAGGACTGAGGGAGCTGTGCAATATGGAGGCAAACACTGAGGGGCTGGAGAAGCTAAGTGTTGCGTGGAGGCACTGAGGGCTGGAGCTAACTGCAGGGCGGCTGTCGCATGAGGCAGCACTGAGGCTGGAGCTGGCTGAGCGGGGCTGTGCATCCAGCACAGAGAAGTCCAAATAACCCCCTGTGTGGAGACAAGGGTCAAGTGACGTGTGCTAATCAGTGGTAATAAACCAATGAGAGAAGAGCACAGACATGAAAAATAACTTGAAGAAAAAAGCCCTGCAATGAAATCGTTCATGCATTGTGCAGTGTATGACCTAATATATAGGACTTTTCATATTTCATATCACTCAAAGTCATTGGAAAGAACTAATACCTATGTCAATTGGATGGTTTAAATGTCAGACATTGTAAGGAGTAATCAGAGCTTCGTAGAAAAATCCCCATGATTCTGCCTCATCCCTGGAGAGGGAACTGGCCAGCACTTCTTTCTATTGTGCATGGCTGCAGTTAGCAAAACCCTAATGGCTGGTGACTGGCGCAACTAGATGGGTGATTGCTCTGAGTTAGAGAAATTCTTCCCAGGTGTCTGCTGTTGGGTCTTGCTGAATTGCTCACTGACTACATATTTGGCGATAGAGAAGAATTTTCCACCAAGCCAATTCCCCGAGACTCTGTTATTTGTTTGGTTTGGTTTTTCGTTGTACAGCATGCTATACTAGAAAAATGATGGAGTCTCTGTAACTTGAATCTTTAAATCAGTATTGAGGACTTCAGTAATTCACCAGAGGCAGCTGGATCATGAGGTCCCTTTTGACCTTAAATCGTTGTGAGTCATTTCTTACTTTGTAATTGTATTGCAAGCATCTTTGTGATGCAAACCCGTTTGATTTAATTCAACCTGAACGTCTATGGACCAAGGTGTCTGGCTCTCACCCAACATTAAATAGAACCATCATCTAAGCGTGAACAATTGACTTGGCCACCAATTTCTCTTCCCACAGTCTCAGAGGTTCTCCCATTCCAATCCTAGAGCATCATTTTAGTACCTTTGGCATTTCCTCAGAGTCCCGGATAGCACAATAGTTTTCTGCGGAGAATTGAAACTTGCTCTTTCAGTTCAGGAGAAATCTCTGGCTGCTGGAACTTCCTCTTCTGACCTAGAGAGAAACAAGTTCTACGTGATTATATTTCATTGTGTGATTCATTAGGAGTTCTGGCTGTGAGTCGCTGCTCTATATGCCTGGGAGTCAGAATTCCTCGACTTCTCCAGCCTCAGAGTAGTGCACACAAGCCATGGCCGTACACCTTCCTTTCAAAGGACTATTAATATTCTTCAGGCTCTGGGGAGACAAAAGGGAATTACTCCAGGGGCCAATTTACTTGTCTGCCATTTCTCAGGAACAAGAAATTCCTATGTGCGCTGCTGTAGAAATCTCTGTCACTAGGAACTACAGACTGAGACTCGCCACTTCCCCGTCCCCCTCATTCCACACAGCAGTCTCCTAACAACCTTCAGGCTGGAAAAAAACTTCTTGCCCACTGCTACCTGGGTTGAATGTGACCAGTGCCCCAGCAGTGACAGCCCATATGTCCATATTCCCATCCCACAATCTGAGGCAGCCAGTCCCGCTGTAGGTGTGAATCTCTTGCAAATACTTTAGGTCAGCCCTTTCCATTGATGGAGAATTCCAGGGTGCGGAGTTTGTTGTACTCCCAAAAATGTGACCTTCCCACACATGTTGCTGGGAGATGCAGTGGCTTAACATCATCTTCATGCTCTTTCTCGCATTGCCAAATTGTCTGTGCGAGTGAGAGAGAGGCACATACCTGCTTAAGGTGCTTTTGACATCCTTAGAGGAGAGAGAGCAGAGAGGAGGTTAAAAATCTCGCGTACCACCTGACACACACTTGGGATTCCAGCAAGGCGATTTTGGCAAATTACAGGGAAATCAACCTGTCTGGCCTCGGCGGGCCGAGGATCGGCGGCCCTCACGGTTCTTCGACTGAGCTGAAGGGCTTTTCCATCTTCTAATATCTTTGTGTCTGTGAGTTCTGCAAGAGAACAATCGTCATTCACATTTCACCAATGCACACATTGGAGTTACACTGAGATCTCTGACCTGCTGGATCCGTGCCCTAGTTCAGAATTGTTCTGTCCCTGTTTGGGCGTTTGGGACTGTTTCGTAGCTTCAGTCTCACCTGCAGGCATTCACTTGCTTGGCTTCTGACCTTCCCTCCAGCTTACTGATCAGCTCACTGAGACAGGAAGCTCCTCGGAGAGTTTGATGATATTATCATTCTGTATCTTCACAATATCCTCGTCCAGCTTTCCAGCTGGGCCAGCAGGAGTCGCTCTTGTGCCTCCAGGAAACTGCTGGAGTTGCTGAATTCAGACACATCTTTATGGCCTTTCCATTTGTCTGTCTGTTTCTATAAGAATAAGAGAAAGGGCTGGTCAGGAACATGGACGCAGCCTGAAATGACCTTTCTATAACAGTCTTACAGGGGAGAGTTTCTTTACATCTCTAACAATCTGTTGTAGAGACCAGGACATGAGCCAGTCAGGCCTGTGCTCAGAGCTGCCGTGGAAATCGGGAACTGCAGACAAAGTCAGAGACTGGAGTCAAGTCAGGATCTCAGCGAGGGTTAGGCTACAGTCGAGCTCAGGACGTCATGCCAAGGCTGAGTCCGACTCAGTGTCTGGAGTCACACCACGGATCGGGTCGAGTTGGAGTCAGGCAGCCACACGAAGGGTTAGCATGGATCAGATACAGTACGTGCGGTCAATCTGGCATTTCAGGGACAACGCCAGGGCCAAGCCGAGAGTCAGCGTCCAGTCAGCAGCCACATCGGAGTTCATGCAGTTGTTTGGACACTTGATGATGACTCCTTGCGTGGCGTAATTCATGCATCTGAATGTCTGCTCCAATTGGAGCTTCGTAGCCGATCTCTTGGTGCGGCCGAGTTCCATAGCCCCTCCCTGCTGGCTCTGGAGAGCGGTTGGTCCTGTAATGACAGTCTCTGTGGACTGAGGTTCAACAACCACCATTCTTCACATCCTGGACCTTGCATATACACTGTGGATCACAAGGGAGATGATTTCTCGTACAGCTTCCCATTTGGCCCCCCAGTCTCTCGGAAGGGCTGTCTCCATGTCTACTGGCATACAGTCATGCCAGTTTGGGAGAAATGCTGTGAAAGCCCAAGGGGTAGTCATTAACTCTTTAATTAAAATGCATCTTTAGATCCTGCAGAAGATGCTTTTCCTTCTCCAGGGAGAAAACATTGTGATATGCACACCTGTACACACAACACACACACACACAGAGTATCCCATGATCACAGAGAAACACACACAAGACCATAGATAAATCTATCAATAAACATCCCTCCCACCTCCATGTCCCAGCAGGTGAAGAACAATAGGCGCCTACCAGATACTCCTGGCTTCTCTTCTTTCCAGTCACTTTCAATCCCAGCAGCTTTTCTCTCTCTTCCCTCAGAGTCTTCAAATGGGCTTGTATTTTTTTCTGACAAATAGAAATGATCTGGTGGGTTTATTTTGAGGATTGTAGGGGGTAGATGAGGTGTTTTTCCACCCAAAATTCAAGGTAACAGTCAGTCTTCCTAGATAGTTTAGGTAGGTAAGGCAATATCTTCTGCTGGGCCAGCTCCTGTTGGTAAGAGAGTTCACACAGCTCAGCTCTGGGGAACATACTTGTTCCTGGGTCTGAAGAAGAGCTCTGTGTACGTTTGAAAGCTTGTCATTCACCCATAGCCATCAGCAGATATTACTTCACCTACCTTGTCTCTCTAATATCCTGGGACCAACACAGTTACAACAACACTGTGTACAACAGTGGGTCTTTGTAGAGGTAGGACCTCAGAGACACCAAGGAAATGAAACCTTATTTATGGAAATTGGGTGGGTTTTGTATTCAGATTGATTGAAGTTATTACGTCCACTCTCTCCATTGAATCGAACCAGTGGAAAACTGGTGTCCCATGAGAAGATTTAACGAACACTGATACCAACCCCATAAGCCACCGGGGGCAGCCATATAGGCTGGGATGCTCAAAGGAGTCCAGCTCCATTGACTTTCAGCCCTGTACCCCTGGGGATTGGACTGGCTGGAGTAGGGCAAACCGCATTAGATGCGTTGATTTGTGTTAGGAACAGCTAGAGTTTGCCCTAGTGCTGTCCTAGCCCCTTTCCTTGGCAATGCCTCTGGCTATCTACCCCAAAATCCCTAGCAAAGACTCCGGAAGCAGTGGATTCTGGGAGATTTCAAAAGGCTGCCTGGTGGGACTGATGGAACCACCTTGGCTGGACTTTGCCCATGAAAACACAAGAACAGGTCAGATTGACACAGGTCCACACTGCCCAGGGCTTAGTCTTGTTGAAGATAAGTCGAATCCCAGTGGTACTTGGCATGGACCTGAGCTGTCTGGAGCCCTTGTGGATGTGGACTCAAGGTGCTCGGGATCCCACACAGCATTTAGCCCAGTGATCTCCTCTAGTGCAGGCCGGCAGCATCTGAGTTTAATCCCTCATGGAGCAGCACAGGAGTTCAGATTCCCAATGGGAAACCTCATCTCCCTGCTGAGCCTAGGACCTGTATCAAGGAGTCTTTTCCTCCTAATCTGGGCACTTCATCAGTGCTGAGTGCTGCTGAAAGGGGCAGAGTAGCTAGTGGTTAGGGCACTAAACTGGGCCTTGGAAAACCAGGTTTTTATATTGAGCTCTGACATGGATCTGCTGAGTCACCTTAGACAAGTCACTTCCCCTTACCGTGCCTCAGTTTCCCCTCCCACCCTTTGTCTGTCTTGTCCAGTTGGACTGTAAATGGCTCACGGCAGGGATTGGTCCTCACTGGGTTTTGTGCAAGGCCCCTCACAATCAAGGTCAGAGCTCATCTGGGGTCTGTAGGGGATGCAAATAACAATAAACACTGTGATACAACCAGTAATACCAGCCACAGCTTGTAACTCCCCTATCAGCTTTCATGCAGTGAAGGATACACACAGCTGAATGAACAGTTTACCATTAAACCTCGTAATTACCATCCAACGTTATCACTCCATTAGACTGGACAGCAACTCGGTACCTTGTATTTTTTCTGGGCAGCTTCCTGATATGGGAACCACCGTGTGAGCGCGGTGAGCCCGACGATCTGTCACCACCACAGATGGGGGTTTGATCCTTCTTCACAGAACAGTTCGAGCCTCTGGGTGTTCCCTGCACACCCCGTCCCCACCTGCTCCCTTTGCTGCCTGTAAACTCAGTTGCTTGGTGATTTCTACCATGTTTGCCAGCTGCCTGTTGGGCCTGAGGTTTCTCTGTTGCACAGTTTGTCTGCACTGAGGGCAGGAGGCGGCTGTATCGGATCCCTCCCAGCACTGGCTGATGCAGGCTCGGCAGAAATTGTGCCCACACTCCAGACTGACAGGTTCTGTGAAATACTCCAGACAGACGGGACATGTCGCTTCCTCCTGGAGATTTTCCATGGGGTTCTTTGCAGCCATGGCTCCTCTGGGCAGTGAATCAGGGTAAGTTTCAATTTCCTGAATTCACACTATGCCCCGCCCGCAGCAGCAAGGGGGTGTTTCCTTGCCTGAAAATGACTCATGCTGTTTGCTGAGCAGGAAGGACCCAGCCAATTTCACCCCTGGAGGCTTTAGTGTAAAAATGTATCAATAGGACCCCGGTCTTGCAATCAGCCCCTGTGCTGGTGGGGAGGGTCACTGAGGCATCCCCCCGTGAGGATGAGCCTGCAGGAGCAGGAGCTGGGTGTTAGGAGGGATAGTCAGACTGGGCAGAATTTTGTTATAATATATAGTTTTGACAGATGATGTTTATTTTTAAGCAATTTTTATATTTATCGATTTAAACTTTAACAATCTGAGTTTTAAGCATTTCATTCTAATTAAAATTTTCATGGTTGTGGGAAATTATGGAGGGGATCAGACAATATTTTGGTCAGACCAGAACTATTTCATGACGCTGGACACTGAGAGTCAAAAAGTTGAAGCTTTAGAAATGTTAAAATTGTCTGTGAGCAGGTAAATCTCCTCCCTCCCCCGCAGCTCCCCCAGGGCAGTAACCCAGTGCCTCCCCCACCACCACACGGACCGAGGCTGAAAGTCCATCTGATGGCAGCTCAGGGGCCTGTGGATTGTGCTCGGATCTCAGCCTGGGCCATAGAGGGGGCAGGTGCCCCTGTAACACAACCACTTCCAGCAAGGCCTGCACTGATTTTCTCCGTTTGTCAGTCCCAGCAGAGAGACCAGGGACTGCAGGGAGACCAAGCTCCTGTCCCCCAGGTGAGGGCTGGAGCCCAACGGCGGAGGCCAGCAGGTGTGCAGGGAGCTCACAGTAGGGGCTGCAGGGCACATGGTGTGGGATAAACAGAGACCTCTCAGGCAACTTACCCTTGCGGCTGCAGGAGGGGATGTGGGGACAGACTGAGGAGGCCTGGGGCAGTCTGGGAAGCTGTCATCGGGGACAAGGAATGGGAAATGGGCTGTGGTTGGGGAGCCGTGCTGGGCAGAGATGCTGCTGCAGATGCAGCTCGTTACCTGGATCATGTCCACATTGGGGGCACCAGCATCAAATGGGTGAGCAATGCACCATAGGTATGTATCCCACAGTGCAGTGTTGTGGGAAGGAAGAGCTGATCGCTGCCCATCTTGGAATTCTCTGAGTTCTCCCCCGAGAGCAGCATCACGAGTAGCTCTGAGCTCTGCATGCTGAGGAATGGCAAAGCAGCACAGCCATCTGCCCGCTGCACTGTTCCTGGTGCAGAGCAGAACAGGAGCATTCCAATGATTTGCTCTTTCTTTGTTCCCCAAAGGGAGCAGCACACTCAGCTGTCAGATACTTCCTGGAGCTTTGAAAGGGGAGGGACGCATGCCTCCAGGGCAGCAGAGATCCAAACACCGATGCCTTGGTTACACTGGAGAGTTGCAGCGCTGGTAGTGGCTTTATAGCACTGCAACTCACTCACTGTCCACACTTGCAAAGCACATACAATGCTGCATCTCCCTGGCTGCAGCGCTGGCTGTATTCCACTGCCATGTTGGGTGTGCAGAGGGTAGCGTGTGTTCTCGGCTGGTTGTGCGGTGGAGGTGTGGAGCAGCTGGGTGGTAAACCTTGGAGCTGGGGAAGGGGTTTTGAGTACAGTGGGACAGGGAAGGCGTTGCACGGGGGAGGACGCGCGGTGCGCTCTGCCTGCATGGCATACGAGTTGCCTGATAGAGTCCTGCTTGGCGCACCAGGTGCTTATCAGCTCTTATGTTTTCTTCCTGCGCCGCTGGTTTTTCTCGGCGATCCTTCGCTTTCCCTCCCCCTCTAGTCCTGCACTTTTTGATTCTGTGTGAGTTGATCCTACTGACTTGTAGAGGGTCTTTGCTTTTCAGCGGCTTCTTCGGAGTTTTGGAGTCTTGAGACTGTTGATAAACGGGCAGCCAAAACTCAAGGTAGTTTGTGAAAGGCAAAAAGGCACCACTTAAACAGAGCAGACATTGTTTGTTCTCAGCAGTATATTCCCACACAGTGAAAGCAGATTTACTTCTTCACAGCCGCATCTTTGCCCAACCAAAGGAGCGCATCATAACCACAGAGCCCGAAATGAGTGAGTAAGGACTGATTGCATTCAGGGCTGTCTGTCTTGGGTTTCTGTTTGTTGGGGAGAAACCAGCTGCACGGGCACCTACACTGACACTATATCCCACCTTTTCCACACGGAGTTTTGATCCTGGGAGATATCTCGTGCGGCGGTCACCGGGAAGCACAGTAGGGTCTTCTACAGCAATTGCGGATTCCGCACTGAGCCCCTAGTGCAGCTATGCCCTGGTGACAGCAAATCGATCCCCCCACCCCTCCAGCACAGTGGCGGCGCAGCGTTAGCCTGATTGGTCAAGGACCACGGTGGCTTCCCACTAACTTGCACAAGCGACTTGCCCGTCTGCTGAAACTATTGGAAGAGAATTACGAGCCGATTACCGCGACATGATAGCCCACCTTCATGCGCTATTCCAATCTAGGCATGCAGCAGGCAGCTTTCCCTCCTCTCTCCCACGAAACCATTTCCACTTCCTGAAAACATAAAGCGCTTCGGAACCGCTCACTCTGTTTGTCCTCACCAAGTACTGGCCCCTGAGTGATGTGCCTTCCTCCTGGCTTGAGACGAGCATCCTGGACTGCATGCCTCTGGCATCCAGGCTGTCTCCCGCCCAGGACCCTCCCTCTCGTTCTCTTCTCACCCCCCCCCTCCTTACCCCACCTGTGAGTGTCCCATTGTGTCCTCGGCATTGAGCGGTGGGGTCACCCCCAAGTATTGGTCCAGCTCTTTGTAAAACGGCAGCGTCGTGGGCAGCACCAGACGCGGCTTTCCCTCACGCGCTTTTGCCTAGATCCGCAGCTCCTTCCTTTCATCTGCACTGCCCCGCGCCCGTTCATGGCCTTTCGGCCTGGCCCTTGGATCTGCCTAATGTTCTAATTCACGGCTAGCAGCAGCCTGTGACTGCAAGCTTCCTCCCCCCAAACACTGCTTGAGTCCAGCAACTCACCAAGTTGCTCCATGCATGGGGCTGTTGTGCATTGGAGGCACCGTGAGTCCTGAACGATTCCTACTTGCACTCCAACCTGGCTTCGCAAACAAGGACGGATTTTTAAATTCCCGGGCATATTAAAGAGGCAGTCACCTGAGGCCAGAGAGCGTAGAGTTTGAACTGATAGCGAGTGGCTGAGCAGGCTTCTAGTACCTCCGAACTTGAGAGGCCAATAACAACGCCTTGTGCCACGGCGCGCGGAGCACGGCTGCAGTCGTTCATTCCCAGACGAGTGGATACCTCCCCCCACCCCCCACACACCTGCCTCGTGAGCCAATATACAGTAACTCCTCACTTAAAGTCATCCCAGAAAATGTTGTTTTGTTGTTACATTGCTGATCAATTAGAGCAGTGATTCTCAACTCTCTTTTTCACAGATCACTTGAAAATTGCTGAGGGTCTCGATGGGCCACTTAATGATCTTTCCAGATGTTATTTATACCAGTAGCTAACTATTGTAAAGTGCTTTGGATAAAAGTCATATATTTAAAAAAACACCTTAAATAATAAACGTTTTTTTGTTCTACACATAAAAGCACACAACTCATATTTTAATATCACTAGTCTTAACCTTTCTAATGCGATGGACGTGGCCTCTCTTCCCTGCCACAGCAGCCCTCAAGTTGGGTTTGGGAAGGAGGGGGGGGTCTCTCCATCTCTCCCCCACCACAGCGGCCCCCGAGCTGGGTCTGGGAAGGAGGGGGGGTCTGTCCCCAGCAGCCGCAGTCCTGGAGCGGGGGTAAGTTGCCTCTTTCTCTGGCCGCCACAGCCCGAAAAATCCCAAATTCCCCAACCTCCTTTTCCCACACCACTGCCCCCTCCCACTTACTCCCTATTCCCCCCAAGGCCACCACTTGACCTTATATGTTCATCTCCAGGGTCCAGGCACCTAATTAGTGGAGCCACACCTGCACGACTCCACTAATTAGGTGGGTGGCCCTTCATTCTCTCATGTACGGCCGCCCAGGTGTGCACCTTTAGAGGGAACTATGCACGGACCACCTGAATGGAGTTCGCAGAAAAAAGCCTTCCCCCCAACTGCCCCAGCCAGGGCCCCCACATTATACCCCACATTGCCAGAGCCAGAATCTCATGCCTCCACCCACTCTGTCCCAGTCAGGGCCCGATGCACCTCCACCACCCCAGCCCAAGCCCTCCACCACCCATGCCAGTGCCCCCTCCTCATTCTGCAGTCAAATACCTCCCCCCATGCACTCAGGGGTCCCCCTCAGGCAACACCTCTCTGTGGCCCCAGAAATCCCCACAGCCAATGTCCCCCTTGCCACTTTCAGCCCCCCTCCACACAAAACCACCAGTCCAATGTGCCCACCAGGACCCACGAACCAAAACCAAGAGAAAGACAGACCAACACAAAGAGCAGAAGTTAATATTTTTTTTAAAAGCGGGGGGAGGCAACCCACGGTACCCCCAGTAGACCCTACCCCCGGCTGGTGCACCCCAGATGACCACAGACCAAGAATTAGCACAGGACAGTGGGTGCCACTCCCCATCCCCAACCAACCCCATAAAGCCACCCCCCATCACCATCCCAGCCAGGCCAATCCCCCTCAACTCCCTCAAACCCCGCTGCAGCCTTCGCCAGCCCCCACCCCACAACACAGCCTGGGTTTTCCCCTCCCCGCAGCTGCTCCCCAGCAGTCCAGTCCCCCCACTCATGCGCTGCAACTGCCAGTCAAGCAGCACAAGGGCAGGTAAATCGATGCTGCCCCGCTACAGCTACTGCTATTCCCGCCCCCTTCCAACCAACAACCCCCCTGCAGTGAGCCAGGCGCAGCCACGTCGGGGTGGGGCATTGCAGGCGTGGGGCAGCCAGCAGCCCTCCCCGGCCCCCCACCTAAGAACAACTCAAGGTCCCTGCACCCGAGCCAGGCGCCCACGACAGCCACGTGGAGCCGCAGGAGGACCGAGAAACGGGACCAGCAGGACCTGGTGGATCTCAAAACTGAAACCAAACAATCGCGCAGGCGCAGTAACGAGCCTTTAAAGCTTTTTTAAAGCCGATTCGGTAACCGGGAGCCAATCACGCTCTCCGGGGGGAAATTAAAAACCAACCAACAAAAGAGGCAGAAGCCCCGCCCCCAGGGGCGGCCCCAGAACCAGCGACATTCGCTGCAGGAGAGAAGCCGCGTGAGGCCGGCCGGGCTCTGCCTTGGCAGCTCCTGCAGCAGCCGCCGGGTGTTTCCCTGCCTGGGACTGACTCGGCTGCTGCTGAGCGGGGAGGAGCCCCCGGGGAACATTGCAGCCTGCAGGCGTTTGTGTGACATGTGCCCCAGGGCCCTGTGGCTGGGGGGCATCCCCCTGTCAGGGTGCCCCTGAAGGAGCAGAGTGTGTGTGTCTAAGGAAAAATACTCAGGCTCGGCAGAATTCATTTTATATATATTAACAGAGAGTATTGCAGCTAGGGAACGGACACAGAGGACAAGCTATAAGAACGCACAGAGCTGGGCTGTGGGCACCAAGCAGGACATGAGCAGAGTCCCCCCAGGCCCAACAACAGCAATTCCAGGGGGGGGGCGGTCTGTCTAGTGCTCATAGAGGAGGTTACTCCTGCTCAGGTAGGAAGGGTGGCCTAGTGGTTCAAGCACAGGCTTGGGGCTCAGGTGTCCTGGGTTTGGTTCCCTGCTCTGCCACTGACTTCCTGCTTTGTCTTGGGAAAGTCACTTCACCTCTGTGTACCCTAGATGCCACATGGAGCTAATGCTGACCCTGCCTCTGAGGCTGAATCCCTTCATGGCTGTGTGGTGATGGGGGGAAATGGAGATACCAAGGTGAGTAGTTTGGGCTCCACCCAGAGGGCACAGTAGGTGGAGGGGCTTAGGCCTGCTCTGTGGGGGTGGGGCATCAGCCCATCTTCTGCTGGGGTCATGGGCTTCTCCCTCCCCACACCCAGTGTGGCTCCTGCTGTGGTCCAGGGCTTCTCCCATTCACCCTACATGGCTTTTGTCACAGTCTGGGACTTCCCCTGCCCCCTACCCAGCAGTCAGTGTCCAGGGCTGCTTCTCCCCACCCTGGCTCAGTGCAGCTCCTGCCGGGGTCTAGAACTTTTCCTTCCCCTAATGTGTCACTGCACCCATCCAGCATATGTGCCTAGGAGCCCTCCAGCCTGCTGGGGCGATTTCAAAGGGCCTGGGGCTCCCAGCCCCCACAGTCACTACCAGGCACTAGGAGCTGCCACGACTGGAGGCCCCGGACATCAGATGGTGGGTTCCTGTTTGTGGGTTGCTAAGCAGAGACACACACACCCTCTGCAGCCCAGATTTAAGCACCTATCCATGAGAGGGGTGTGACTTAGGGCACCACTTCCCCCCTTGTCAGCATCTCCATTGGCTAGCTTACATGGCTCCCCGCCTACTGAGGTGGCTTTTGTAAATCGCATTGTAAGGTGCCTGTGTTGCCTATGCATTGTCTAGGGAGTTTTGGCACCTGACGCAGCTCTGAGGGTCACAGTTCTGCTGTCCCTGTGATTTTCTCGCTGCCTGAAAGTTACTCACTGTGATTCTCAGCATTGCAACACTCGAGTCCCTGCATGGATTGCCCCCCGTGCAACCAGTCACCTCTCCGCAGAGCACAGCTGAGCAATTCCTGATTGACATGGATGTGCACAGGACATAGACAGAGCACAGGCTGGTTAGTGACACATCACAGTAAACCCAAACTCTCTTCCTATAGGTGCAATCAATGCTCCAGATTTTTTGTCACCCCAATCGGTGAAAAAAATAAAAAGAAAAAAGGAAGAATGCGATTGAGCTGCCGCCGAAGAGGAAGACAGCAAGTGAAGGACCCGCTGCTGAATTGCCGCCGAACATTGTAGTGGACAGATTGAGCAGCTGCTGCTGCCGATCCGGACTTGCTGACCCGACAACTGATGCACTGCTGCAGCTTTTTATTGGCCACCCCAGGCACCTGCTTCCTTTGCTGGTGCCTGGAGCTGGCCCTGGGTGCAATATTCCCTGTGGGTGCTGGGGGGACACAACCAAGTCAGGAAGCAAATCCCATGACACTGCCGCCAGCACCTGCAGCTGGGACAGTAAAGTGGAACAAACACAAAGAATTGTTTGTAATGTTTTATTTACAGTAAGTAGCTGGAAAGTAGCAAAGTAAAAGGAGCTAAGAAGGAGCTTTAATAGCCACAGCACGGCCAGGAGATTCCCAGCTACTGAGAATAGTTTTCTCTATGGCGCTAAAATAGCACCAGTGGCCAGGGATTAATATAGGGAATTAATGAGTTACAGTCTCACTTTCAGTAACATGTAATAAATCTCCCCATGCCGCTCACGTTCCCTTTCTTTCCACACTGTTCTTTTCTATTCATTATTGTTCTAGCCTCACTTTCCATCCCTCTTTATTTCCCTGTGTCTCTCCTTCCTGTCACAGAACATCCCCCTCGGCTGCTCTCTTGTTTCCCTGATCTTATCCCTTCCCCTCGTGCTGATCCTGGGCTGGGAGCCCCCAGTGAGGTCTGAGGACACAGATCTGTACAAAACGCTCCCTGCAGATGCTGCTTCTTCCCAACCCTCCAAACCCTGACTGATTCATGCTGTGTCCCTGCCACCCCCACCTCCGCCTGTCCCCTGCCCGGCTGTTAGTGCTACCCCCTGCCCAGCCCCCACCTCTGCCCCTCAGGGCCCCTCCTGCAAACCCAGGGGTTCTTCCCCCTCCTCCCTCCATCCCTGAGCCTGCAAAAAAGGAGGGGGAGGAGCTTCCAACAGCCACAGAAATGAAGAGAAAGGGGCTGGGTAGATGGGAGTCCTCCAAGATCATAGAGACTGGGGTCCATGAGGCTAGAGAGGCTGATTCCCAGTTCCCCCCTCTGCTGTGTGTCTCAGGGACACAGTCGGAGCCGGGATCCCTCCCACACCCAGAACCAGGGTCGGATTCTCCCCCCAGGGACGGAGCCCGGCGGGAAAGTGAAGATCGGGGCCTCGTCACCAGCATCGATAAATGTCACCTGCCCCCGGTCACAGTCCAGACAAACCCGGATCCTGCTGGGGACCCGGCTCAGGGGCAGGGGGGTCACAGGGGAGGTGAGAGCCTGGAACTGATCCAGCCGCTCCACAGCCCAGATCCCCCCCTCAGGGCTACGGCTGATCCCTCCCTTCCTCCCCACAGACTCTCTGGCCACCCCCACAGCCCAGCATTGCCCATCCCCCACCTCCACCTCCCAGCAATGTCTCCCCGAGGTGAATCCCTCACAGCCCAGCACACAGGACCAAGAGTCAAATCTCTCAGGGTTGTCGGGCAGTTGCTGCCATATGTCTCCGTATCTCACATGTTTCTGATCCTCAGACAGGATGAGTTTGGGAAGAGCCGTTTCTGGATCCAGAGTCACAGTCACTGGGGAGAGAGAATCACAGCGTTAGGGGCAGAGCTCAGCCCTGGGGGAGGCTGGGCCCATTTTTCACACTCCTCAGCAGCCCTGTCCTGCCTGGGACAGGCCTGGATCCAAGGGAGTTGCCCCTGTTCTGGGCACCTGAGACTGAACAGAGATGTCACTGCAGTTTCTCAGTCTCTGTAAGGAGACCCAATTCATTAGTTTCCCATTTGCTTGCACAAGCTTCAGGTCCCAGCTACCCCTGTTGTTCTATTCCATAACCAGCATGAGAGACACATCAAGAAAGGCTTTAGTGAGCAGAGGCAGCTCCAGGTACCAGTGCTCCAAACACATGCCTTGGGCAGCAAGCCACGGGGGGCGCCCTGCCGGTCACTGCGAGGGCAGCAGTCAGGCAGCCTTCGGTGGCATGCCTGCGGGAGGTCCGCCAGTCCCGCTGCTTCGGCGGCAATTCGGGAGTGGGTACACTGAAGCTGCAGGACTGGAGGACCTCCCGCAGGCTGCCGCCAAATCCGCGGGACCAGGGACCTCCCACAGGCAAGCCACTGAAGGCAGCCTGCCTGCCGTGCTTGGGGTGGCGGAATAGCTAGATCTGCCACTGTTAGTGAGGAGGTAGCAGAGGAAGCAGGTACAGTTTTGAAGTCCAGAGGGAATCTCCCTCCTCTAATGCAGTCTCCACTCCCAGGACTGGGAACAGACAGGAAGGTGCAGCAGTGGGGAAGAACCACTTAATATCAGAGAGTAGGAGATGGCATTGGGTGGGGGAGCCCCATCCCCAGCCTAGAGAGAAGGGAAGAGCTGCCAGCATCACAGGAAGAGCATCTCCCCAAACCAGGAAGCAGGGAGCAGCCCAACCCTGCCCAAGGGAAAGGCAGGATGTTGGAGAAGAGCGATGGGGAACAGCCCACTGCACTGGGATAAAGCAGAGGGATGCAGGGCCGCCCCCGGGGGGGGGGGGGGAAGTGGGGCAATTTGCCCCGGGCCCCACAGAGGCCCCAACAAGAGTTTTTCAGGGCCCTTGGAGTGGGGTCCATCACTCGCTCCGGGGGCTCCGGAGCTTCTTCCGCTCCAGGTCTTCGGCAGTGGGGGGTCCTTCTGCATCGGGGTGGAAGGACCCCCTGCCACAAATTACCGCTAAAGCGGGACCCACTGCCAAAGTGCTGGGTCTTCTGTGGCAATTAGGTGGCAGGGAGCCCCCGCTGCAGGTCTTTGGGGCACTTCGGCGGAGGGTCTCTGGGCGGAAGGACCCCCTGCCGCCGAATTACTGCCAAAGCAGGGGCCCCCCACCGCCGAAGACCCCAGGCCCCCTGAATCCTCTGGGCAGTCCTGGAGGGATGTGTCAGCCCTCAGGGCAGGGAGCTCTGTTCGGGTGCTGCTCAGGGACAGTGTTTCTGTTCAGCAGTGTGGGCATGAACTCAGCACTAAGGTCGGTGTCAGGGCTATTTAGGGTGACCAGACATCCAGATTTTATCGAGACTGTCCCGATATTTACTTGTTTGTCCTGCGTCCCGACCAAGTATCGCTCGGGAGGAAAATTGTCATGATATTTTGCCCTCTGGCACACAGGCTCGCGCCCCCCATGCCCCAACTCTGCCCGGCCCCATCCCAACTGCGCCTCCTCCCTCCCCCCTTGGATCCCTCCCCAAATTCCCCACCCTGGCCCCACCTCTTCCTCAAGCACACCGCATTCCTCCTCCTCCCCCTCCCTTCCAGGCTTGCGCTAATCAGCTGTATGGCGGAGCAAGCGCTGGAGGTAGGGGGGAGAAGCAGGACGTGGAAGCCTGCTCAGGGGAGGTGGAGGCGGAGCGGAGGTGAACTGGTGCTGGGGGACGAGGCGTGGAGCTGCCGGTGGGTTCTCAGCCCCCACCAATTTTTCCTGTGCTCTGGCGGCTCTTGTTTGTTTTTTTTCCCCCCTCCGCCGCCGGCTCTTGGGGTTTTTTTTTTGCTCCAGCGGCACACACACACACACATACCCGTGTCCCGATATTTCATGTCTCTCTTCTGGTCACCCTAGGACTATTTGTGTGATGTCAGCTTGGGATCTCCCCAGGTGTTCCAGCACCTTGGTAGAAGTTGGGGAGAGAGGTACTAGGTCGCCCTGCCCTCTCCATGGCCCTGCCCCACTCTTCATCTTCCCGCCGACGCCCTGCCCCTGGCCAGGATGGGAGCCTTGGCCACTCTGGAGAGCCCCTGACCCTCCATCTTTCCATGTCCCCTCTCTCTGGCGTGCACCACTCAGGGCAAGTGGAAGGTCCAGGGGGAAGAGGAGCAGGAGTGGGGCCAGCACCGGGAAAAAGCTGCGCTAAAAAGGGGGAGCTGATCAGCTGCCCCTCCACGAAGCACAGTCATTGCCTGCGATGCTCCAGGCCTGCCCAAGGCTTGCAGTTTTGGAGGGTGGGCAGGGGGGGCGGAGAACATGGCCTGCTGTCCCCAAACTATGCCCATGTTAAAAGTGGGTGGGCTTGGCCCCCTGGCCCTCCATGTTCCAGTGCCCCTGGATCTTCTCGCTGTTTAATGGGTTATTTTTAGGGCTGTGTGTGTGTTGATTTTGTTGGTAACTTTAGTTATAATCTCATGAAGATGTTTTCACTGGCATTTTCTCATAATGTAAAGACAATCTCCAGCTGCAAACTCACCCTGTCTGTATGCTCCTAGGAATTCCTCAGTTCGTGTCTCCAGAGTGTCTGGCGGGGGAAAGGAGATGAGATTTCAGGCTATCATATTTATAACAGTGTCCCCACTCTGAACGCAAAGAGCTGTGTTTTCATCACGACAGAGAAACAGAGTGAGAGGCCCAGAGACACACTCAGGCATTTAATATAAACTAACTGAAACCTTCTATTTCCTCTTTCATTCAGGCATCTCCCAGCAATGGAAACAACATCCTTGCAGCCTCACAACTATCCCAGGACACACAATCTGTAAGAGATTTACTTTTCCCCTCCTCATTCCCTCCCTCCCTTCAGACTCCAGTTGGTTTGTCTCATTCATTTACTGCCTTTTGTCGTAACCTGGACCCAGAACCTGCAAAGACTTTGTCATAAAAGTAACTTTACCCACTTGGGTCCCTTTGGCCAGGGGTAGGCACCATCATGTTGTGTGACGGACACTTGACAAAATTACTGGACTTAGTGACGGACATTGGCGGGGTGTTAAGTCATTCAGTCATCACTCAACCCATAAAATAACACAATTTTCCACACTGAAAAAAACATAACTTAGCTAGGTAATTAATAAATAATAAACAATAATAATAATAATAATAATAATAAATTCAACTCCCTTTAGTGTTTTTGAATGAACCTCACTGCCACAGTCAATTTTTCTTATTTTTTTTTAGGATGGGGTCATTGAAATTAATATTTATCCTAAAATCATATTTCACTGCATTCTTGTCACTACTATTTTTCTTGTTTAAATAATATGTCTTATGGGGGGAGAAGTGTGTGTGTGTGTGTGTGTGTGTGTGTGTGTGTCTCCTGCTTACCCCATGTCTCTCCCCTGTCTGTGTCCCTTACATGGGAAATCCCCCATCATGTCACAAGATGTGGGAAGCAGAGGGGGGGGGGTCTCTCAGGGGAGCAGGGTTTCCCACCCCCTCACTGTGACCAGGGCACCCCTCTCCAGGCAGGGGTTATCCCAGGGTGGGTGGGAACCTCCTCTGCATCCTGACCAGGACAGAGGGACAAGCTCTGGCTGTGGGTGGAGGTCTGTTGTGAGCAGGGACCACGGTGGAACAAATTCTTGGTGGGGGTGGGGGGGGAGGTGGACTCACTTCTGGTGGTTCCCTGAAGTGGCTTCCCATTGTCCCTCATCCCTGCTGCTGCTGGAGAGCTAGGCTGAGGGGGTCTGTGCAGCTGGGAGAGGGGTAGCACTGAGGGGCTGGAGCTAGGCTGAGGGAGGCTGTGCAGAGGGGGGTGGCACTGAAGGGCTGGAGCTGGGCTGAGCGGGGCTGTGCATCCAGCCACAGAGAAGTCCAATACCCCCTGTGTGGGGACAAAGGTCAAAGTGACGTGTGTATAATCAGTAGTAATAAACTAATGAGAGAAGAGAACAAGAACATGAAAATAGCTTGAACAAAAAAAGCCCTGCCAATGAAATGTTCATGCATGTGCAGTGTATGACCTATATAAGATATTTAATATTCATATCACTCAAAGGTGATTGGAAAAGAACTAGTAAATATGCAATTTGGATGTGTATAATCTGTCAGACATTGTAAGGAGTAATCAGAACATCACAGGAGAAATCTCCCATGACCCACCTATGCCCCAGAAGAAGGGAACCGGCCAGAACTTCTTTCTATATGCAGTGGCTGGTAGCAAATATCCCAATGGCTGGTGATGGGGCACTAGACGGGGAGGGCTCTGAGTTAGAGACAAATTTTTCCCAGGTGTCTGACTGTTGGGTTTTGCTGAAATGCTCAGTGTCCAGCTGACCAACATATCTGGGATAGGGAAGGAATTTTCCAGCAAGTCAAATTGCCAGAGACCCTGTTTGGTTGGTTGGTTTTTTTGTTTTTTTTCCCCTTCCTCTTCCATATGGGGCACGTATCATTTACAGATGTTAAACTGCAATAAATGGTGGATTCTGTAACTTGAAGTCTTTAAATCGGTATTTGAGGACTTCAGTAAGTCAGCCAGAGTTTACAGGAGGTCAGAGCAGATGGATCATGATGGTCCTTTCTGACATTAAAGTCTATGTCATTTCTTATTTTGTAATGCATGTTTTTGGTGCAGACAAAGGTTTGAACGAATCAACCTGAGTGTTTTGGACCCAAGTATCTGGCATTCAAACCCAAAAGTTAAATAGAAGCATCGTCTAAGTGTGAACCAATTGACCAGCACCATTTTCTTCCCACAGTCTCAGAAGCTCATCCCAATTTCCATTCTTAGATCCATTTTAGGTACCTTTGAACTTCCTCAGAGTCTCCGATACCACAAAAGTTTTCTCAGAGAAATTGCTGACTCGCTCTTCCAGCTCAGGAGAAATCTTCCTTGGCTGTTGGAACTTCTCCTTCTCATACCTAGAGAGAAAAAAATTCATGTGATTATATTTCACTGTGTGACTCATTATAAGTTCTGGCTAGTGAGTCGCTGCTCTAATATGCCTGGAGTTCGAATTCCTCGACTTCTTCCAGCCTCAGAGCAGGTGCAACACAGGCCATGGCCATACAACCTTCCCTTCAAAGGATTCATTAATATTGTGCAACTCTGGTCTGGTGAGATCCGCTCTGGGGACAAAAGGGGAATTGAGTCTTCATGGCCAATTCGCTCCTTGGCCTCCATGGTCTGAGAAAGAGGAGATTCCTATGTGAAGTGCTGTAGAAATCTGTCCACTAAGAATTAGACTGAGACAACAACTTCCCCGTCCCTAGCTCATTTCTCACAGGTCTCCTAACAACCCTCAGGCTGGGAAAGACTCTGGTGGGAAAGACTCTTGACCACTGATGCCCTGGGCTGAATGGTAACCAGGGCCCCAGCAGTGACAGGCCCATATTCCATCCCCACAATCCTGAGGTGGCCAGTCCCCCAGGGAGGTGACATCTCTAGGAAACACTTGAGGTCAGGCCTTGCCACTGAATGGAGAATTCCAGAGTCTTCTGAACCAGGGTGAGAACCTCACGATTAAGTTTATCTGAGAGACTTGTATCCAAAATGTGACCTTCCCCACACATGTTGCTGTGGAGATGCAGTGCTAACATCATCTCCATGCTCTTTCCTGGCATTGCCAAGTATGTGTGGGACTGAGAGAGCCACATACCTGCTTAAGGTGCTTCTGACATCCTAGAGGAGAGAGAGAGAAGAGAGAGATTAAAAATAAATCTCAGTACCACCTGACACACACTTGGGATTCCAGGAAAGAGATTTTGCAAATACAGGGAAAATCAGCCCTGCTCTGGCCCCGGGGCCATGGTTTCACTGAGCTAATGGGGCTTTTCCATCTCTAATATCTTTGTGTCTGTGAGTCTGCAAAGAACAATCATCATTCACATGTCAGCAATGCACACATTGAGTTACACTGAGATCTGTGATTGCTGGACTCCTGTGCCCATGGTTCAGGAGCTGTCCTGTCCCTGTGTTGGGATTTGGGATGTTTTCAGTTCAATATCACCTGCAGAAATTCACTTGCTGGCTTCTGACACTTCCCCTCCGGCTCACTGATCAGCTCACTGAGATGGGAAATCTCCTCAGAGAGTTTGGTGATATTTTCATTCTGTATCTTCAAAATCTCCTCGTCCAGCTTCTCCAGCTGGGCCAGCAGGAGTCGCTCTTGTGCCTCCAGGAACTGCTGGAGTTCCTGAAATTCAGACACAATCTTCTGCCTCTCGGTTTCTGTCTGTTTCTATAAGAAATAAGGAAAGGGCAGGTCAGGAACATGGATGGAGCCTGATGACCTTCCATACAGTCTTACAAGAGAGAGTTTCTTTACAATCTCTAACACATCTGTGTAGAGACCAGGACATGAGCCGTCAGGCCTAGTGCTCAGAGCTGCAGCTGGAAACCGGGAACTGCAGCCAAAGTCAGAGCTGGAGTCAAAGTCAGGATCTCAGCGAGGGTTGGGGCTACACTTGAGCTCAGGAGTCATGCCAATGGCTGAGTCAGAATCAGTGTCTGGAGTGATTCCAGGGATCGGGACTGGAGTCAGGCAGCCACACAAAGGGTTAAGCTGGAGTCAGATAACAGTACTGCAGGTCAAACCTGAGTCAGGGACAATGCCAGGGCCAAGCCAGAATCAAGGTTCAGTCCAGCAGCAGATCAGAAGTTCACTCAGTTGTTTGGACAACTTCACGTGACTCCTGCTGGCGTAATTCATCCATCCGAACGTCTGCTCCAAATCGGGAACTTAGGCCATGGCTACATTGGCGCTTTACAGTACTGCAACTTTCGCGCGCAGGGGTGTGAAAAAAACACCCCCCTGAGCGCTGCAAGATACAGCGCTGTAAAGCCTTAGTGTAAACAGTGCCGCAGCGCTGGGAGTAAGGCTCCCAGCGCTGCAAGCTACACCCGTAGAGGATGTGGAGTACGTGCAGCGCTGGGAGAACTCTCTCCCAGCGCTGGCGCTGCAACCACACTCGCATTTCAAAGCGCTGCCGCGGCAGCGCTTTGAAGTTTCAAGCATAGCCATACCCTTAGCAGGCAGATCCTCTGGTGGGATTTCCACTAGCCCCTCCCCTGCTGGCTCTGGAGAGCGGTTGGGCTGCAATGACAGTCTCTGTGGACTGAGGTTCAAAACCCACCATTCTTCACATCCTGATACTTGACTATACACTGTGATCACAAGGGAGAGGATTTTCTTACAGCTTCCCATTTGGCCCCAGTCTCTCGGAAAGGGCTGTCTCCATGTCCACTGGGATATAGTCAGTGCAGTTTGGGAGAAATGTTGTGAAAGCCACAAGGGGGAGTAATTAACTCATTAATTAAAATGTATCGTAGAACCTGCAGAAGATGCTGTTGTCTTTCTCCAGGGAGAGAACATTTGTGATATGCACACCTGTACACACACACACATACAGTATCCCATGATCATGGAGA
The DNA here is from genome assembly GCF_003597395.2 of Chelonoidis abingdonii. Classification (NCBI taxonomy): domain Eukaryota; kingdom Metazoa; phylum Chordata; order Testudines; family Testudinidae; genus Chelonoidis; species Chelonoidis abingdonii. The sequence goes on from NW_027424619.1 coordinate 73,571, forward strand.
AACACAAATAAGACCACAGAGAAATCTACCAATAAACATCCCTCCCACCTCCATGTCCCAGCACCTGAAGAACAATAGGCACCTACCAGATACTCCTGGCTTCTCTTCTCTCCAGTCACTTGAAATCCCAGCAGCTTTTCTCTCTCTTCCCTCAGAGTCTTCAAATGGGCTTGTATTTTTTCCTGACAAACAGAAATAATTTGGTGGGTTTATTTTGAGGATTGTAGGGGGTGGAAGAGGTGTTTTTCCACCCAAAATTCAAGGTAACAGTCAGTCTTCCTAGATAGTCTAGGTGGGTAAGGCAATATCTTCTGCTGGGCCAGCTCCTTTTGTTAGAGAGTTACACACAACTCAGCTCTGGGGAACATACTCCTTCCCAGGTCTGAAGAAGAGCTCTGTGTAAGCTTGAAAGCTTGTCATTCACCCACAGAAGCTGGCCATGAGCAGATATTACTTCACCTACCTTGTCTTTCTAATATCCTGGGACCAACGCAGTTACAACAACACTGTGTACAGCAGTGGGTCTTTGTAGAGGTAGGACCTCACAGACACCAAGGGAATGAAACCTTATTTATGGAAATTGGGAGTGTTCTATATTCAGAGTTGAGTTGTTACATCCACTTTCTCCATCAATTTAAAACAGCAGGAAACTGGTGTCCCATGGTGGTGAATTTATAAAGCTGTTTTTTAGCAGATTTCAGAAACAGTGATATCAATCCCAGAAGCCTCTGTGGGGAGCCATATAGGCCGGGATGCTCAAAGAAATCCAACTCCATTGACTTTCAGCCCTGTACCCCCTGGGGATGGGACGGGTTGGACAGCACTGATCTAAGGCCTAAGGCAAAGCCCATTAGATGTGTTGGTTTGTGTTAGGAACAGCTGGGGTTTGCTGTTCCTTTCCGTGGCAATGGCCTCTGGGTAGCTCCCCCACTGTCCCCAGCAGAGACTCTGGAAGCTGAGGATTCTGGGAGATTTCAAAAGGCTGCCTGGTGGGACTAATGGAACCACGTTGGCTGGTCCTTGCCCATGAACAGACGAGAACAGGTCAGACTGACACAGGTCCGCACTGCCTAGGGGTTAGTTTTGCTGAAGATAAGTCGAATCCCAGTGGTACTTGGCATGGACCTGAGCTGTCTGGAGCCCTTGTGGGTGTGGACTCAAGGTGCTCAGGGTCCCACACAGTGTTTAACCCAGTGATCTCCTCTAGTGCAGGCCGGCAGCATCTGAGTTTAACTCCTTGTGGAGCAGCACAGGAATTCAGAATCCCAGTGGGAAACCTCATCTCCCTGCTGGGCCTAGGACCTGTATCAAGGTGTCTTTTCCTCCTAATCTCTGCACTTCATCACTGCTCAGTGCTGCTGAAAGGGGCAGAGTAGCTAGTGGTTAGGGCACTGAACTGGGCCTTGGAAAACCAGGTTTATACCCAGCTCTGACATGGATCTGCTGATTCCCCTTTGACAAGTCACTTCCCCTCACTGTGCCTCAGTTTCCCCTTCCACACTTTGTCTGTCTTGTCCAGTTGGACTGTAAATGGCTCAGGGCAGAGATTGGCCCTCACTGGATTTTGTGCAAGGCCCCCCACAATCGAGGTCAGAGCTCATCTGGGGTCTGTAGGGGATGCAAATATCAATAAACACTGTGATACAACCAGTAATACCAGCCACAGCTTGTAACTCCCCTATCAGCTTTCATGCAATGAAGGCTACAAACAGCTGAACGAGGCAGTTACACCCTTAACCTGTAATTAACATCCAAAGTTATCACCCATTAGACTGGACAGAAACTCAGTACCTTGTACTCCTGGGCAGCCTCCTCTATGGGAACCACCCTGTGAGCGCGGTGAGCCCGGGACTCTCTGCAGATCACACAGATGGGAGTTTGATCCTCTTCACAGAACAGTTTCAGAGCCTCCTGGTGTTCCCCACACACCCCGTCCCCACCTGCTCCTTTTGCTGCTTGTAAACTCAACTGTTTGGCGATTTCTAGGACATTTGCCAGCTGCCTGTTGGGCCTGAGGTTTCTCTGCTGCACAGTTTCTCTGCACTGAGGGCAGCAGGCGGCTGAATCGGATCCCTCCCAGCACTGGCTGATGCAGGCTCGGCAGAAATTGTGCCCACACTCCACACTGACAGGTTCTGTGAAATACTCCAGACAGACGGGACATGTCGCTTCCTCCTGGAGACTTTCCACGAGGCTCTCTGCAGCCATGGCTCCTCTGGGCAGTTTGGAACAGGCTTTGTTTCAAATTCCTGAATTCAAACTATGCCCCGCCTGCAGCAGCAGGGGGGTTGTTCCTTGCCTGAAAATGGCTCATGCTGTTTGCTGAGCAGGAAGAACCCTGCCAATTTCACCCCTGGAGGCTTTGGTAAAAAATTTACCACTAGGGCTCCTGGCCTGCAATCAGCCCCTGAGCTGGTGGGGAGGGTCACCGAGGCAGCCCTCTGTGATGCTGAACCTGGAGGAACGGGAGCTGGGTGGCAGAAGCGATAGGCTGGGCAGAATTTTTTTTATAATATCTAATTTTGACATAATGTTTATTTTAAGCAATTTTTATATTTATTGACTTAAACTTTCACAACAATCTGGGTTTTAAGCATTTAATTCTAATTAAAATAGTCACACTTGTGGGAAATTATGGGGGGTTCAGATAATATTTTGGTCAGACCAGAACTATTTAATGACACCGGACACTGAGATTTAAAAAGTTGAAGCTTTAAAACTGTTAACATTGTCTGTGAGCAGGTAAATCTCCTCCCACCCCCAGCAGCTCCCCCAGGGCAGTAACCCAGTGCCTCCTCCCCCACCACACAGACCGAGGCTGAAAGTCCATCTGATGGCGGTTCAGGGGCCTGTGGAATGTGCTGGGAGCTCAGCCTGGGCCCTAATGGAGCAGGTGCCCCTGTAACACAACCACACCCAGCAAGGCCTGCCCCCATTTTCTCCCTGTTTGTCAGTCTCAGCAGAGAGACCAGAGACTGCAGGGAGACCAAGCTCCTATCCCCTAGGTGAGGGCTGGGACCCAATGGCCGAGGGCAGCGGGTGTGTGGGGAGCTCACACTAGGGGCTGCAGGGTACATGGTGTGGGATAAACAGAGACCTCTCAGGCCACTTGCCCATTGCAGCTGCAGGAGGGGATGTGGGGACAGACTGAGGAGGCCTGGGGCAGTCTGGAAACCTGCCATCAGGGACAAGGAGAGGGAATTCTGCTGTGGCAGGGGAGCTGTGCTGTGCAGAGATGCTGCTGTGGATGCAACTAGTTACTCGAGTCAGGTGTGGCAGCAGTTTAACAACATGGTTAATAGCCATTGCAACTCAGCAGAGTATAAGAGGTGCAGCTTCACCCTGGCCAAACCCCTCTATCCCTTTCCACCCCTTCCTCCTCCAGCCTGTCCCTGCCCCAACCCCACTCCCTCCCGCCCCTCCTAGGAACACTCCCCCTGCCTTCAGCTGCTGGGGAGGAGGCACAAACAGTCCTGCTAGCCAGCCCAGAAGCAGAGCACAATGATGGGGTAGGTGCAAATGTCAAGAATCTCTTTTGATTTAGGGTCCAAATTTGGGATACTAACCTAAGTGCTGAGGGGCTGGTTCTCCAAGGGGCTGGGTACCCGCAGCGCCCACTGACTCCAGCTGCAGCTGCGAATGCAGGTGGAACATGTGCCGTGAAGTCCTGTACTTCGAGGAGATAAACCGAGACAGCCACAGTTAGGCCACTGTTGTAAATTTAGGCCTTACTGACTTACCCATTAACAGCAGTACATGGGCTAAGTCCAGGGGTGAAAGTAACTTACAGGACTTACCGGTACTGCTGGAGTCCCGTGGAGAGCGTGGCCTCATCCGGAAGAGGCGGGGCCTCTCAAGATTTAAAGGTCCTGGTACACCGGCTGTGACTGGAACTGGAAGCCCCAGGGCTTTTAAATCAATCCGGGGCTCTCAGCTGTAGAGGTGGCTGGGAGCCCCCGGGGCTCAGGGGCAAATTAAAAGGCCCGGGGTTCCGGCTGCTGCAGAGCTTCAGGCCCTTTAAATCCCCACCACAGCTCCAGCAGCTGGAGCTGCGGGTGGGATTTAAAGGGCCCGGAGCTCCTGCCGCTCCGGGGAGCTCTGAGCCCTTTAAATCCCGGCCCCAGCCCAGACGCCGGAGCCGCGGGCAGGATTTAAAGGGCTCTGGGCTCCCCGCTGCAGCCCTTTAAAGCCCCGCCGCGGAAGCCAGTGCGGTGCGGCACAGTATATTGGCTCTTGCTGATATGCCGTATCGTACCGTACCGGCTTACTTTCACCTCTGGCTGAGTCTCATTGTAAGTCACTGTTTATACTTGGTCACTGCTCGGTCCCATGATTGTAGCAGCAAAGGGGCTGACCCCAGGGGTGCTCCGGAGCTCAAACCCCTGCAGAAAAAATATAGGGGGAGCTCAGCACCCACCAGCCACAGCTGTTCTGCAGGCTGCCAATGAGCTGTTTGGTCGGTAGGGGAAGTGCCTGGGGGAGGGCGGAGAGCAGCGAGCTGCAGATTGGCTGCAGCTTCGGGGAAGGGTTGGAGCAGGGGCAGGAAGAGGCAGACAGAGGGCACGGCCTCAGGGGAGGAGGCCGAGTGGGGTCAGGAAGAGGTGGAGAGAGGGCAGGACCTCAGGGGAGGGGCATAGTGGGGTTGGGGCCCGAGGGCAGAGCGGGGTTGGAGCCCTCTGGGGAAAAATAAAAGTCAGCGCCTATTGTAAGCAGAGACCTAGCAGTGAACAGAGCTGACTTTAGGCCAGTTCAACCAATTCCCCTGAATCGGGCCCCGCCCCTAAGAGGGCCCCGCGCCCAAGCCCCTGTTCAGTGTACAGACAAGAGCCAGTGCGCTGTACTGGGGTGGCCTGGCTTCCCCAGGGGGCAATTTTAAGGGCCTGGGGATCCCAACAGGGGCTGGAGCCCCAGACCCTTTAAATGGCCACCGGAGTCCCACTGGTGGAGATCTGGGGTAGAGCTGCAGGGCTTCAGGGGCTATTTAAAAAGTTCGAGACTCCCGTTGCTTCTACCGCCTCAGCCCTTTAAATAGCTGCGGGAGCCCCACCACTCCCTCAGGGCTCCTTCAGCTATTAACAGGGCCGGAGCAGTGGAAGCAGGGGAGCCCCGGGCTGCTGCTGCTGCCCTGGTGGGGGAGGGAGGAGGAGGGGGCACTCACCATACAGGGTGGGCTGCACGCCCTGCCCGCAGCCAGCCCCTGCTCCACCCCCTGCCCTGCCTGCACCAGCCCCTGCCTGCAGCCAGCCCTGCACCCCCTGCCCTGTCTCCAACCAGCCCATCTCCAGCCAGCCCCTGCCGCACCCGTGCCCTTCCCACACCAACCCTGCACCCCCTGTCTGGGCCGCACCAGCCCTGCACCCCCTGCCCTGTCTCCAGCCAACCCCTGCCGCACCCCCCTGCCTACAGCCAGCCAGTCCAGCACTCCTCTGTCTCCAGCCCTGCCAACCCCTGCCGCACCCCTCTGCGTCCCTGCCTGAAGCCAGCCAGCCCACCCCACACCCCCCTGTCTCTAGCCAGCCCCGCACCCCTTGCTCTGCCTGCAGCCAGATCCTGCCTCCAGTCAGCCCGTCCCCTGCCTCCAGCCAGCCCCATGTTCACTGGTGCCCTGCAGTTCCCAGGGCAGTAACCCTGCACACCTGCTTCAATGAGGGGGGCAGGGAGCAGCTGGGACCCACACATGTGCATACCCAAGGGTGACCAGACAGCAAGTGTGAAAGATCGGGATGGGGTGGGGGGTAATAGGATCCTATATAAGAAAAAGACCCAAAAATCGGGACTTTCTCTATAAAATCGGGACATCTGGTCACCCTAGCACACCCCCAGGGAGTGGCGGGGACCCACACATGTGAAACGAAGCTCATTTCTAGTTCAGGCCCATCGTTTTAAAAAAGAACTTTAGGTAGGGTTAACATACACCCATATTTTCCCGGACACGTCAGGCTAAATTTTAAAAATTCCTCCTGGGAAAATACCGACGTATGGTAACTCTATTGGTACAAAAATACGTACTGTGGCACATCCCTTAAATCAGAACTTTTTATAGGGAACCGGGTTGCTAAGAAATGAAAGGCTTTTTAAAATATTTTTTTTGTAGTCATTCTTGCTGGGGCCCCACTGAAAATGTTCAGATTGGGCCCAGCACTTCCTAAAGCCGGCCCTGGCCAGTGAAAGCCCCATATTATATCCCCAGTGTCTACAGGCAGCCAGTCCCCCAGGGATGTAACAAGTTCATAATCTTTTCCATGGGATGGGTAAATCCACAATTTGTTCACAGGGCGAGAACCTCGAGGTTAACTTGAACAAAGTGAAAGTGGCAGAAATGTGGCTCCTGTCCACAATGTGCTGAGGGGAGATGTGGCTTTCACCTGGTGTCCAAGCCCCTGCAGACGCTCAAGAAGTGTGGGGGGAGTGAGAAGGAGCCACATGTCTGGTTGAGGTGCCTCTGATGTCCTAGAGGGGAAAAAGAGAGAAATGAGCACTCGGACTAATACGTCACATATTGGGGTGGGGCTGTAGGACTCTGGGATACGGGGCGATTGCTCTTTGCATGGTAAGTTTAGATCCTATCCAACCCCGCCCCACTCCCTGCCCATTGATTGCCCCCCAGATCTCCCACCTCCTATCCACTCCCCCTGCACCCTGACTGCCCCCTGGGACCCCTGCCCCTATCCAACCCCCCTGCTCCCTACCTACTGACCACCCTCTGGTACCCCTACCCCCTTCCAACCTCCCCCTACTCCCTGACTGCCCCCTGGGACCTCCAACTCCATCCAACCCCCTCTGATCCCTGACCACGCCCTGGGAGGGACCCTTGCTGCCATCCAACTATCCAGGTTTCATTTCTGGTTTTCAGCTGCAATTTTAGTTTTTCCAATTCCGGTTCCAAATTTTCCTTTTCATAGTCACACAGGCATTGTGCTTTTCTGTGAGCTTATTTACCGCCTGAGACATAGCACAGATGACTCATGCTGCTGTTTGGACTTTCTTGGGAGACTAGCCTGTTGATTCCCCAACAACAAGTTGTCCAAACCTTTCTTATGCAGTGTAGAGACTGTAGTAGTCACACATGGATCAGACCCCAAGCTTTTAAACACCTGTCTTAACAAGCACTCATTAACCATAACCGGAGGCTTCGGGGTGTCCCCCTTGTCCTCTGGAGTAAACCCGCCTTGCTCGCACTTGCAGAACATCATAGACTTGAAGATAGCACTAATTCAATTCCACGTGCCTGTGTATTTCCCTCTCTCCCAATAATCTGTAACCAATCTGATCCCAGTCTGGTCCAATCCTCGGTTCCCCGGCCCCTGAGTCTAATATCTTAAGACAATATTTTAGCTTATCCATCCAGTTCAGAAACAGTTAACTTATTCAATGACATGGTAACCATCCTCTGCTACCAAATGTTGAAATGGATCTTTAATGGCTCACAGCTGGGCAGAATGTTTCCCGATACCAATCAACAAGTCAGATTCAGTAGACTCCATACACAACGATTTATTTAAGAAAGAATTCCAGAAGCAGTATAAGGTTGTCTAATTTATGTCTTCTTAGTGAGCCTCAATTCCCCAAGCATAAACCTTCAATATTTATGCTGGCCCCACACAGTATTCAGATTGGCTAGCGAAGCGGGTATTGCTATCGATCTAGATCAGGATTTCTCTCTTTCATTGTCTTCTATTCTCAGGCACCTGGTCTATCAAGGATTCCACCGAGGCAGTAGTTTTCAAAGGACTCATATGCCCTGTGGACATTTTATTACTAATTTTCTCCTAATTAATACTTTGGAAGGGACTGCAGAAGGGGTACCCACCAGACATCACCCCACATTTACACTGTCATCAATCATTCACTCAAGCTGTCAGAGTGATGCCATTTTGCCCCAGGTCAGCTTGTGCCAAGATCACTGATCTCGTGATTATACATTTTTTTTTACCTAGTGAGCTGGCATATTGACTGACAAATGTCGGTTACATAACAGGCACGCAGAATAGAAAATTTCCACAGTAACCATTGGATGGTCAGAAGGCCCTGCTCCCAGAATCCTCTAGCAAATTCAGACATGTCAAGCCGGACCACATTCACGTCCACCACATTCATTAATAAGAAGCGCAGTAATTCATAAACATTCAGCACTGTCCCAACACCCCGGACAGTGAATCTCCTTGTTCTTTCCCCCCTGCACTCCGTCTCAGCGCGAGGGGGATGTGCTTCTGCTTCAATGGTTGTCAGTTCCCTGTCACCCCTAGACTTTTACCTCCCCACACAAACTCATCAGGGCTCTGCCAGTCTTTACTTTGCCTTACAGATTAACATTAGGCTCAACCTCATCTCCAGCCCCTCTGACGTGTCCTTCTGTAGTATCCAGCCCCTCTCCACTGGATACTCAGAAATTCCCAGCTAACCCGTCGGGACAACACCAGCTTGTTTGATTCAGCTGAGGATCAGCCCCAGTGGAACATCACAGCACTGAGATATATTTTTAGTGAAAACAAACAAGTTTATTAGTTCAGATTGAAGAAATAGTGAGCAAAGTAATAAGACCAACAGGTTACACACCAAACACCAGGTGTCGCAGGATTCAGATAGGCTGAGTTTAATTTTAACAGGTAAAATCCACAGCTAAAGCATTCTCCCAGGGTCATCAGCCATCACTGATGAAATCCCCCTTTTCATGAATGCAAAGCGTGCTCTCCTTTTGGCTTCCTGAAGGATTGCAGGTGCTGTTCTTGTCCCCCAGTTGTAGTCCAGTAAACCGCTGAAGTGCCCCCCCCGACCATTGTGTGTTCTCCAGTGTGCTCTCTCTGTTAGTCCTATATGCCAGTGGCTCTCAGCCTTTCCCCACCACTGCACCCCTCTCAGGAGTCTGATCTGTCTTGCCTCCTTGGCTCACTTAAAAATGTCTCGCTTCCAAAATCTGACAGAAAAATACAAAAGTGTCACAGCCACTAGTACTGAAAAATTGCTGCCTTTCTCTTTCTTACCACATAATTTTAACAATGAAATCAATTGGAACTAGAGATTTCAAGTGATTAAAAAAATTAATCCTGATTAATCACATGATTATTTGAACTGTTAAACAACAATAGAATAACCATTTCTCTAAATATTTTTGGATGTTGTCTCCATTTTGAAATATATTGATTTCAATTAAAACACAGACTACAAAGTGCACAGTGCTCACTTTATTTTTTATTACAAGTATTTGCACTGTAACCCCCCCAACAGAAATAGTATTTTTCAATTCCCCTCTTACAAGTACTGTAGCCCAATCCCTTTATCGTGAAAGTTGAACTTACAAATGTAGAACTATGTAAAAAATACCTGCATTCAAAAATAAAACAATGTAAAATTTCAGAGCCTGTAAGTCCACTCAAGTATCAGAGGGGTACCCGTGTTAGTCTGGATCTGGAAAAGCAGAAAAGAGTCCTGTGGCACCTTATAGACTAACAGACATATTGAGCATGAGCTTTCGTGGGTGAATGCTCACTTTGTCGGATGCATGTAGTGGAAATTTCCAGAGGCAGGTATATATACGCAAGCAAGAAGCAGGCTAGAGATAACGAGGTTAGTTCAGTCAGGGAGGTTGAGGCCCTCTTTTAGCAGTTGAGGTGTGAAAACGAAGGGAGGAGATACTGCTTTTGTAGTTGACTAGCCATTCACAGTCTTTGTTTAATCCTGAGCAGAGCCTGTGCTGGCTGGTGCCCAGCGAGCTGCCAGCTGTGCTGCTGGGCACACTCTTCTGGCATGGCCAGGGCTTCCACATGCCCACCTGGCTGCCTTCGCCACCACCGCTGATATCACCCCACGCTGAATTTTGGTTTTGCCGGCGGGTGCCCCCTCTCGGCTCTGCCCCCTTCCCAAAGGCCAAGCCCCCACTTTGCCACACTCTACCTCTACCTGCCCCGCTCTGCCCACTATGTCCCCTTCCCCAAGCACCTCCTACCCACTGCCAACTCCTTTTTGCCCCATCCTGCCTTAAGGGTGAGGTGGGTGTGTTTGGCTCAGTCTCCCCTCCAAAATGGCAATTTCCAGCATATTTATACATACACTTCTTTCATATTCTAGTTATTGAATGTGTGTCTATCAGTGGTATCACAGCAATGTCGTTATTAAAATAGCAATGAACTACATCATTACATTACCATGAATTACAGTGTATTAAAATCATTACACTCAGCTACAAGCTGTCTTCACTGACATCCCTGTGTAAAGACAAAAAAAATTATTGGAGATATACCCATCTCCTAAAACTGGAAGCAATCTTGGAAGGTCATGGAGTCCACCCCCTGCTTTCACTAGCAGACCCCTAAGTGGCCCCTTCCAGGATTGAACTCACAACCCTGGGTTTAGCAGGCCAACACTCAAACCACTGAGCTATCCCTTTCTCTGCAGTTATTGTGTGCCTCACCCTGGCTTAGTGCCTGCTTGGGACCTGAGGTCCACTGTTGGCTGTAGGAAGAAGTGCATGGGACCTCAGGGACTCTTTCTCTGCTGTAGGGAGTCTTTCTCTGCTCCCTTCCTCTTTTCTCCACTTCCTTCCTATCGCTTTCCCTGCCACTTTCTGTCCCTCTTGTTTCTTCTCTAAGTCCTTGCTCCCTCCCCTTCCTGATGTTTCCCCTTCTTGCTCCCCAACCATGTCCCTTTTCTCATCTCTTTCTGCATCCAACCTCCTGGGGGCTCTGTCTAGTGCCCGCAGAGGAGGCTACCCCTACTTAGGTAGGAAGGGTGGCCTAGTGGTTTAAGCACAGGCCTGGGATTCAAGTGTCCTAGGTTTGGTTCTCTGCTTTATTACTGACTCACTGCTTAGTCTTGGGAAAGTCTCTTCACTTCTGTGTACCCTAGATCCCACCTGCCAAATGGGGCTAATGTTGACCCTGCCTGTGAGGCTGAATCCCTTTGTGGCTGTGTGATGATGAGTGAAATGGAGATACCAAGGTGAGTAGCTTGGGCTCCATGTAGGGGGCACAGGAGATGGAGGGGCTCAGGCCAGCTCCGTGGGGGTGGGGCATCTCCCAGGCTTCTTCTCCCCCTCCCCACCCAGTGTGGCTCCTGCTGCGGTCCAGGCCTTCTCCCATCCACCCTGCATGGCTTTTGTCATGGTCTGGGACTTCCCCTGCCCCCACCCAGCAACCCAGTGTCCAGGGCTGCTTCTCCCCACCCCTGACCAGTGCAGCTCCTGCCAGTGACTAGGACTTTTCCTTCCCCTAATGTGCCACTGCACCCATCCAGCATGTTTGCCTAGGAGCCCTCTAACCTACTGGGCAATTTCAAAGGACCTGGGCCTCCCAACCACCATCATAACTACCAGGCAATGGCCTCTGCCACGACTGGAGGCCCTGGCCGTCAGGTGGTAGGTTCCTGTTTGTGGGTTGCAAAGCAGAGACACACACCCCTCTGCAGCCCAGATTTAGACCCCTATCTATGAGAGGGGTGTGACTTAGGGCACCACTTCCCCCATTGTCAGCATCTCCAATTGGCTAGCTTACTTGGCTCCTTGCCTACTGAGGTGCCTGTGTTATCCATAGATTGGCATTGTCTAGGGAGTTTAGACCCCAACTCAGCTCTGAGGGTCACAGTGCTGCTGTTCCTGTGATTTTATTGCTGCCTAAAAGTTACTCACTGTGATGCTCAGAATTGCAACACCTGAGTCCCTGCATGGATTGCCCCCTGTGCGACCAGTTGCCGCTCCACAGAGCACAGCTGAGCAATTCCTGATTGACATGGGTGTGCACAGGAGGGAGACAGAGAACAGGCTGGGTAGTGACACATCACACTGGAAAATGCAAATTCTCTTCCCAGAGGTTCAATCAATGCCGGCTCCAGCTTTATTGTCACCCCAAGCAGTGAACAAAAAAGAAAAATGAAAGAACACGATTGAGCTGCAGCCGAAGAGGAAGACAGCGAGTGAAGGACCCGCTGCTGAATTGCTGCCAAACACTGAAGCGGGCAGATTAAGCCACCGCTGAAGTGCTCCTGCCACCAATCTGGATGTGCTGCCCCGAAAACTGACACACTGACACCCCTTTCTATTGGCCGCCCCAGGCACCAGCTTCCTTCGCTGGTGCCTGGAGGTGGCCCTGGGTGTAATATTCCCTTTGGGGGTTGGGGGGACGCAACCAAGTTGGGAAGCAAATCCCATGACGCATCCCCAGCAGTTGCAGCTGGGAGATTAAGGTGGAACAGAAAAGAAGAATTGTTTGTAATGTTTTATTTACAGTCAGTAGCTGGAAAGTAGCAAAGTAAAAGGAGCTGAGAAGGAGCTTTAGTAACCACAGCACGGCCGGGAGATCCCCAGCTATTGAGAACAGTTTTCTTAATGGCTCTAAAATAGCACCAGTGGCCAGGAATTAATATAGGGAATTTATGAATTACAGTCTCACTTTCAATAACATGTAATAAATCTCCCCATCCTGCACATGTTCCCTTTTCTTCCGTACTGTCCTTTTCTATTCATTATTGTTCTAGCTTCACTTTCCATCCCTCTTTATTTCCCTGTCTCTCTCCTCCCTGTCACAGATCATCCCCCTTGGCTGCTCTCTTCTCTTCCAGATCTTATCCCTTCCCCTTGAGCTGATCTTGGGTTGGGAGCCCCCAGTCAGATCTAAGGACACAGATCTGTACAAACTGCTCTGGGCTGCTGCTTCTCCCCAACCCCCCAAACCCTGATTGATCAATGCTGTGTCCCTGCCACCCCCACCTCCGCCTGTGCCCTGCCCGGCTGTTAGTGCTACCCCTGCCCAGCCCCCACCTCTGCCCTTCAGGGCCCCTCCTGCAGCCCCAGGGGTTCTTCCCCCTCCTCCCCCCATCCCTGAGGCTGCAGAGAGGGAGGGGGAGGTGCTTCCAGGGGCCATAGAGATGAGGAGAAAGGGGCTGGGTAGATGGGAGTCCTCCAAGGTCATAAAGACTGGGATCCATGAGGCTAGAGAGGCTGATTTCCAGTTCCCCCCTCTGCTGTGTGTCTCAGGGACACAGGCTGAGCCGGGATCCCGCCCACACCCAGAACCAGGGTCGGATTCTCCCCCCAGGGACGGAGCCCGGCGGGAAAGTGAAGATCGGGGCCTCGTCACCAGCATCGATAAATGTCACCTGCCCCCGGTCACAGTCCAGACAAACCCAGATCCTGCTGGGGAACCGGCTCAGGGGCAGGGGGGTCGCAGGGGAGGTGAGAGCCTGGAACTGATCCAGCCGCTCCACAGCCCAGATCCCCCCCTCAGGGCTATGGCTGATCTCTCCCTTCCTCCCCACAGACTCTCTGGCCACCCCCACAGCCCAGCCTCCCCCATCCCCCACCTCCACCTCCCAGCAATGTCTCCCCGAGCTGAATCCCTCATAGCCCAGCACACAGGGCCAATAGTCAAATCTCTCAGGGTTGTCGGGCAGATCCTGCTGTGTGTCTCCCCATCTCACACGTTTCCGATCCTCAGACAGGACGAGCCAGGGATGAGCCGTGTCTGGATCCAGAGTCACATTCACTGGGGAGAGAGAATCAGAGCGTTGGGGCAGAGCTTGGCCCCGGAGAAGGGTTTGATGGTGTCAGTGACAGAATCTGCCCCAGCTGGGGAATGACTCAGAATCTCCTTCCTGCAGGATTTACCTGCCAGCTCTGAATGGGGAGCAGCTCTGAGATGTCAGCACAGTGCAGGGGAGAGTCACACCCCTGGCAGAGATGGGCCAGCTGTAGAGCAAAAGGGTCACTTGAGCCAGGTCTGGGACTCAGGATTTTTCTTGTCCAGCTCCACATCTCTCCAGGGAGGGGACTAAAGACCCACATGTCAGGGAGATGGGGGACAACAGAGTGGTGAGAAGCTGAGCTCCCTCTCAGTGCTCACTGACCCGCCTCACCTCTCCCTGCAGTTTCCCATCTTAAACCCCATATTCCCAGCTGAGAAAGAGCATCGCTGGGAGAGGAGAACAGATGCTTCCCATCCCTGCACCCTCAGCCTATGTTAGAGCAAGGGGAGTGTTGGGGGAGAAGGAGCGAGAGGAGAAGGAGCGAGAGCAAGCGGAGAAGTGAATGGAGACATGAAGGAAGGGATCACAGAGGGGACAGAAAACCATACTGGATGGGGAGGAGATGGGCCAGGGGAGGCCCAGGACAGCGAGATGTGAAAGGTTATAGAGAGTTTGCTATGAGGGTGAAAACAGCAACTCACCTGCCTCTTCCCTCCAAGCAGCCACCATCACCAAACCTCCAGGCCCTTCCACCCTGCCCCCACTCCTACTGCCTCCTCACCAGCCCCATTCAGCTGACGGCCTGCTGCTCTCCCCACCCTCCTGTTCCCACCAGGCACTGCCGGCCCTCCAGACCCTTCCAAACGCTGCCCCATCCTTCAGTCTTCTGGGCCCTTCCCAATCCCGATGTGTCCCCCTCTTTGCACTCTCATGACTTTCCCCCTGTGCTCTCTCTGTACTCTAGCACCAGGGTTCTCGTCACTGGGCATATTTTATTTCCTCGCCTCCCTGTTTTGTCACTTGAAATATCTTTGTTTCTCTCTCTCTCTCTCTCTAATCTCTGAATTTAGCATTTACACGTCATTTCCTCAGTTTCCAACCTCTGAATTGTTAATCCTCAGTTACTGGGCATTTAACAGACCCAGAATTCAGTTTGCTCCTGTTCCACAGCCCATGGCTCTGGCCCCCAGGGCCTCAGGCAGGGAGGGGGCTGTGAGCAGGGACAGCCCTGGGGAGCTGGGGAGACAAGGAGCTGTGTCTTTGGCCCTGTGCTAGGCGCTGGCACACATCAGTGGCTGTGCAGCCAGGCAGGGCTGTGGGCCCAGAAAGCTCTGCAGGTTGCACTGCACGTGAAGGTAGAGGAGGGGCAGGAGGGGTAGACACAATAGTGTCTGGATTTACTGCTGTACATCAGGCCATGGCTACACAACCTCCCTTCCCTCCCACTGTGCTGGGAAATGCAGGATGCTTGTGAGCTCTGCCCTGAGCACTGAACTCCCCTCCCATGGCCACAGTCAGAGGAAAGCAGCAAAACGTTCTAACAGCCGCTGAGACTGGCAAATTGATAGAATCTGAACTTCAGTTACCTTCTTGTACAGGTGGCGCAGAACTTCCCAGGCCTGGAAACACAGAATCAGAGATGAGAGCTTATCTGAACAAGCACATTAACAGAAATTAGTGTTGTAGAGAGGAAGGCCACTCATCTGGGATTAAAATGGACAGGCCTCTGTTTGAAAGGTTTGTCCACTGTCCAGCACGGGTGTTAAAATGGACGTGATTTTGTCCAGTGTTGGATGGGGGACATCACTCTGCCCCCTCCATCTCTGAAAAATGGTGTCCCTCATGTGGCATAACCTCACACGCACCATCACGCCAAAGAGGATGGGGTGGCATGTGAGGGGGGAGCAAACCAATCCCAACAGTCTGGAAATGTTGAGTTTTCTGGGAACGACTGAGTGGCTCTTTATGCATATAAAATGTTACACTGGGAAAAAGATACGTTCTAGAGTTCAGCATAAAGTGAACAATCCCCAAATACATATGTGAGCATTCCTCTGTCAGTGGTTACCATTTTAAGACTCTTTTTTTCCTTAGCAGAATTTCTATCACTTTTATAATTATTAATACTCATGAATTAGACTTTCCCTTCTGAAACTCTGAAGTGACATTGCCAGCTTGCTACCAAAGACCTGGTCTGGCTGCCATTCACGTCACTGGCCAATCTCCCCTGGAATTCAGTGGGAGGCCTGAGGCATGGAGGGGAATTTTGAAAAGGGTTGGAAACAGAGCTGCCAACGGAATTGAGGGATATTTTCCCTCACCCAGCCCTGCAATGCTGACCGGCCCGCCACCTAGGACTCTGAAGATGATTTAAAGGGCCCGGGGCTCTGGCCGCTGCCACGGTAGCAGCGGCCAGGGGATCCCAGGCCCTTAATCTCCAGGCCCCAGGGCAGTTACCCCTTTTGCCCCCCCACCCGTTGACAGCCCTAGGGGGAGAAAAATGTTTTCTTTTGGCTCCTGGGAATATGATATAAAGGCCAGAGGGCAGCTGGGGCATAGGAGAAGATTTGATATTTCCCCTTCCAAGTTGTCCAGTGTAGCAGGTTTTTGTCCCTGCAGACAGTCGCTGGGGTCAGGGATCACCCTCCTTAACTAAAGATAGAGAATGAGCATGAACTTGTTGGCTTTGGGTACAATTTTCAAAATCCATGGAGTGCCTAGGCCCCATTTTCCAAAGGAGTTTAAGTCCAGTCTTCTCTCCCCGCCCCCAAACTCATGTCCAGGTTACCTTTCCCCAGTGTACTGACCCTGACCCACTTCTCGGACTTTTACCTCCTTCACTGACCAATCTGTCCCACCCCAGTCTGTGCCGTTCAGTTTAGGAGTTGGGTAGGTGGCTGGCGCAGATGTCTCCTTTAGTGTGCTGATTCTTAGCACAAGCAAAAGATGAAGAAAGCTCTCTGGCAAGCATGTGGGTTGTGGTGCAAAAATGAGCAAATGAAAATAATGTGTGTCCATTTCTTTGGCTCACATTCCTCTGCTGTCTTCTTAATTTCCAAAGTTGGATGGTTCATCTTCCTATCTGACGCTGGCAAAGACCCTTCTAACTCAGTGCATGCATACACACACACACACACACACACACTATATCTTTCTTTCTCTCTGTTAGCCTGATGCTGTATTGGCCATGTTATGCACTGATTGCAAAGACCACAGGACAGACCACAGCTAACAGGGGAGTTTCAGTGGGAGTTTCCAGGGGGAGGTTCCAGGGAGACAAAGCGGTGAGAACCAACAAGCCAGAAGAGGGAAGGGGCAGGGGTCTGGCCAGCCAGCCCAGGCCATTGGTGTGTCCGTGGTGCGGTGGGAGGCTTGAACCCAGGCACAGAGTTGAAAGGCCATGATGGAGAACAGATGGAGCAGGCAGGACACACTGAGGATGACCGGATGCAGGTAAGCTGTGCATTGTATATGGTCCTGAGGGGCACCTGAAAGGAGTGTTTTGTCTGCATGAGTGCCGCCTGATAGAACTGCTGGAAAAGATAAAGATGGCGACTGGCGGCAGGTCGAACTCTGTGCTGAGTTTAGAAGGGATTTGAGCGGATGATGGAAGACAGACATTGATGAGGCACAGGGGACAGCTCAGACGAGCAGATGGAAGCAGGACACAAAGAATTGAGGAGGGGCTGCTCTGGGTGAGGGAAAGTGGAAAGTGGAAGCATGTGACTAGGAGAACCAGGGCAGAGGAAGACGGGCCAGCGACGGAGAATAAACTCAGAACAGGTTTTGCTGCGTTGGAAATGAAGATTGGAGCACAGCAGAGTGCTCCCGTGAAGGAGAGAGGGCGAGGAAAAAGAGGAGCGGCTAGTCCTGCAAAGGAGGGAGGAGTCAATGGAGGCGATACCCAGTTAGAACTTGCGAGGCGGAGACAAATCGAGAGGGCTTGGGCCAGCTGGATGTGGGGGATAGACCGGAGAACTCAACTTGTCCGCCAGGAAAGGCAAGTCTACGTGATTGGAGCCTTTACTGGAGAGAAATAGACAGGCTGTAAACTAGACCATGATGCGGAGATAGAAGTGTGCTGTCTGCCGGGGCTAAGGTACAGGATGTGACCTGGGCTGAAAAAGGATCTAGAGGAGCGAAAGATTCCGTTGAGTCCTTCATGTGAACGACATGATACTGGCTAGTCATCGTGGACTGTATCAAGGAGGACTATGTCAGCCTGGGAAGACGCTCAAGGAATCATTGGCTCAGGTGATCTTTCAGTGGAGTCTGCGGTTCTAAGGTGGGGCGACGAAGGAAGCGACAGATCTTATGATGATTAACAGCATTGGCTTAGGCAAGTGGTGCTATAAGGAGGGCTTTGGGATGTACGGTCATTGGGACGCGTTTACGGACAGAACTGTCGCTCGGGATGGACTTCATCTAAGCAGGAGGGAAATAGACTTCTAGGATGGAGGCTCGCCGACCTCATAAGAGACTTAAACTAGGAATGGAGGGAGATGGTTGGGGAGTGTTCAGGAGAGCTCCACGCCGAATTTTAACCTGGAGAGGAAGTGAACGAAGTGAGAGGGGATACCCTTGTGGACCGAAGAATTGACCCCAGGAGGAAAAGCGGAGTTGAAACTAGCCTAACGGGTGATGCTGTGGTAGAAAGTCTGTGCACGACGGGGGAAGAATGTCACTTGACGACAAACGTCAAAAATAAAAGTCTGTACACTAATGCGGGAGCCTAGGGAACAAGATGGAGGAACTGGAGCTACTAGTGCGGGAAGTTAAACCGGATATTATAGGGATAACAGAAACCTGGTGGAATAGTACTCATGACTGGAGTACGGGTATTGAAGGCTATGTGCTGTTTAGAAAGACAGGAAGAAAGGCAAAGGTGCGGAGTAGCCTTGTACGTCAATGATGGGGTGAACTGTAATGAAAATAAAAGTGATGGAATAGATAAGATGAGTCTGTCTGGGTAAAAATCACGCTGGGTAAAAAAGCTACTAGAGCTTCCCCTGAGAATAGTGCTTGGGGTGTGCTACAGACCGCCGGGATCTGATTTGGATATGGACAGAGACCTCTTTAATGTCTTTAAATGAAGTTAAACACTAAGGGGAAATGTGTGATTATGGGAGACTTCAACTTCCCGGATATAGACTGGGGACGAGTGCTTGCAGAATAATAGGGGTCAGAGTTTTCTGGATGTGATAGCGGATGGATTTCTCATCAAAAGTGTTGAAGTACGACGAGAGGGGATGCCATTTTAGATTTGGTTTGGTGAGTAGTGAGGACCTCGTAGAAGAAATGGTGGTAGGGGACAACCTTGGTTCGAGTGATCATGAGCTGATTCAATTAAATTAGATGGAAGATAAACAAACGTAGTCTGGGATTAGGGTTTTCGACTTCTTAGCGAGCTAATTTTAAAGAGTTAAGGAATTAGTTAGGGAAGTGGTTGGACGAGGAACTTGGGGATTTAAATTGGCGGAGGAGGCTGGAATTGCTTTAAGTCGCAGCTGCGGAACTGTCGAAGCCTACATCCCGAGAAGGGGAAAATACCATGGGTGGGAGTTGTAGGCCCAGCTGGATGAGCAGCAACTCAGAGAGGGGATTAGGAAAAAGCAGAAAGCTTATAGGGAGTGGAAGAAAGGCGGGATTAGCAAGGGAAGATACCTTAGTGAGGTCAGAACGTGTAGAGATAAAGTGAGGAAGGCTAAAAGCCGCGTAGAATGTACCTTGCGAAGGGAATCAAACCAATAGTAAAAGGTTCTACAGCCACATAAACAAGAAAAAAAGAAAGAAGAAGTGGGCCGCTATACACTGAGGATGGAGCGGAGGTTAAGGATAACCTATGGCATGGCCCAATATCTAAATAAGTACTTTGCCTCGGTCTTTAATAAGACTAGTGAGGAGTTTAGGGACGATGGAAGGGATGACAAACGGGAATGCGGATATGGAGGTGATATTACCGCATCTGAGTAATTGCCAAACTTGAACAGCTTAATGGGACAAAATCGGAGGGACCGGACAATCCACCGAGGAATTGAAGGAACTGGCACGCGAAATTGCGAGCCCGTTAGCGAGAATTTTAAGCGATCGGTAACTCGGGTTGTACCGTATGACTGGAGAATTGCTGCTAACGTAGTTCCTATTTTTAAGAAAGGGAATAAAAGTGATCCGGTATTATAGGCCTGTTAGCTTGACGTCTGTCGTGTGTAAGGTCTGGAAAAAATTTTAAGGGAGAAAGTAGTTAAGGACATTGAGCTCAATGGTAATTTGGAACGAGTTGCAACATGGATTTACTAAAGGTAGATCGTGCCAAACCAACCTGATCCTCTCTTTGAGAAGGTGACGGATTACTTAGACAAAGAATGCGGTAGATCTAATTTACCTCGATTTCAGTAAGGCGTTTGACACCGTTCCGCATGGGGAACTGTTAGTTAAATTGGAAAAGATGGGATGAATGTGAAAGTAGTAAGGTGGATAAGAACTGGTTTAAGGGGAGACTGCAGCGGGTCGTACTGAGGGTGAACCTGTCAGGCTGGAAGGAGGTTACAGCGGAGTCCCTCAAGGATCGTTTTGGACCGATCTTTTTAACCGTTTATTACTGACCTTGGCGGCAAAGAGCGGGAATGTGTTAATAAAGTTTGCAGATGACACGAAGCTGGGGGTATTGTAACACGGAGAAGGACCGGAGGATACTATTCAGGAAGATCTGGACCACCTTGTACACTGGAGTAAAGTAATAGGATGAAATATATAGCGAAAAGTGCAAGTTCATGCACTTAGGGATTAATAATAAGAATTTTAGATATACGTTGGGACGCATCAGTTGGAAACGACGGAGGAGGAGAAGGACCTTGGGGTATTGGTTGATAGCAGGATGACTATGAGCCGCAAGTGATATGGCTGTTAAAAAAGCAAATGCGGTGTTAGGTGCATCAGGCGAGGTATTTCCAGCAAGGAGAAGGAGGTGTTAGTGCCGTTATATACGGCGCTGGTGAGACCCCACTGGAATATTGTGTGCAAGTTCTGGTGTCCATGTTTAAGAAGGATGAATTCAAATGGAACAGGTTCAGAGACGGGCTACTAGGATGATCCGAGGAATGAACATCTGCTTTGAAAGGAACTGAAAGAGCTTGGCTTGTTCGCCTGGCCAAAAGAAGGCTCCGGCGGGATATGCTGCTCTATTAAATATATCAGGGATTAACGTTAGGGAGGGAGAGGAATTATTAAGTTAGTACTAATGTAGGCCGAGGACGAATGGGTACAAACTGGATATTAGGAAGTTTAGACTTGAAAATTAGACGAAGGTTTCTAACCATTAGGGGAGTGAAGTTCTGGAACGGTCTCCGAGGAAGTAGTGGGGGCAAAGACTTATCGGGCTTTAAGACTAAGCTGATAAGTATATGGAGGGGATGTTATTGATGGGATAGTTTATTTGGGCAATTGATTTTGGATTATCGGCAGATAAGTCTGCTCGATGGTCTGTGAGGGGATGGTGGATGGGAGGGAACTGAGTTACTGCAGAGAATTCTTTCTTGGGTGCTGGCTGTGTGAGTCTTGCCCACATGTTCCGGGTTTAGCTGATCGCCAATTTTGGTCGGGAAGGAATTTCCTCCAGGCGGATTGGCAGGGGCCTGGAGGTTTTTCGCCTTCCTCTGCATCGTGGGGCATGGGTCGCTTGCTGGTGGATTCCCTGCAGCTTGAGGGTCTTCAAATCCTCATTTTGACGATTTCAATAACTCAGTCAATGGGTTCGGGGTTGTTATTAAATGTGTAGGGGTAGGGTTTTGATGTGGCCTGCCTTGTGCAGGAGGTCAGACTAGATGATCAATTGGTCCCTTCTGACCTATGAGTCTATGAGTCTATGGTTGCACGAAGACCTGGAAGAACTGAAATTATTCCCACCAGTTTCCAGTGGTTTGTACCTGTTATTGCCGGTAAAGCTTTCTCCACTCTTGTACCCTTCTGTTGTGTTCTCTAGCAACATATTGTGTCCTAGGTTGATCATTAGCCAGTGTCCGTGTGTGTTATGATACCATCTCCAATTACATGATCACACCTGTTTTGCCACAGGACCCCTGCCTCATTCTTTCACTGCCAGGATGGATGCATAAGGGGTAAGAATTAAGGGTGTACAGGGAAGCAGAAAACTGGGCATTCCTAACTACCAAGTGTTTGACATTTCATCTAAATCATCATCTGTTCAGGGGGTTGTGCAATATTCTGTACTTGTATCATGTCCCCACTCGCACCCTCTTTTAAGGTAAACATTCCAAATTATTTCAATCTCCCTCCAGCTGATTCTCATTGCCCCTCTCTGAGCCTGTCATAAGTAGATAGGTAAGGTAAGGGTTAATTTCTTTTTGCCTGTAAGGATGAACAAAGGGACCCAAACACCTGACAGAGAGGACCAATCAGAAGAACTGGATTGTTTAAAAGTCAGGGGCGGGAATTTGTATACTCGGGTGTCTTGTTGTTTCCTCGGCTGTGAGTAAACAAGTTTTTCTTCTAACTCCATCTTATTCAAATATTCTACTAAAAGTCTGTGAGTACAAAGGGACCCAAAGTAATTCGGCCTGTGAGGAGCTTGTGTTGTATTTACAGATGTGATTGCTGTGTCTTTGTTGTTTCCTCGGCTGTGAGAAAACAGCTTTGCTTCTAACTCCCTCTGCTTTCAAATCTTCTCCTAAACATCTGTGAGTACAAAAAGGAAGCCAAGTAATTCGCTATGATGAGCTTTGTGTTGTATTTACATGTATGTTGATTTGCTGGACTGGTTTAATCGGGCTTCTTTTAAATCAGACTGGTTATTCATATTTTCTTTTAAGCAAGAGCCGTATTGAGTTTCTTAATGCAAGATTATTGTTTTGTATTTTCTTTCTTTTTATATAAAGTTCTTTTGAAAACTGGTGGGAGTTTCTTTTCCTAGTGAGGCAAAAGGATAGAACTTCTGTACCAGGTAGCTGTCTCCCTCACAGGAAGACAGAGAAGGGAAAGGAAAAGCCAGGCTGTGGGTTTTCTATCGTCCCCAGGGCGGAATAGGACGGGAAAAGAATCATCTCTGTTCTCTTGTGTTTGAGTTTTTCTCTAGTTACTGCTACGAGACCAGGAGGGGGAATCTCCTTGTGTGCTAGCTGTGATTAGCTGTGAATGCTAGCCTCGGGGAAAAGATAGCTCTCTTGGTTTTGCATTCAAGGAGTGAAGTCTAGTCTCGCACCGGCTAACCAGGGAAGGGGGAAGCTGGGAGAGGAGAGAGAGAGACCCAGGGGTCTGGGTCTTGGGGTCTTCCCAAAGGAAGTTGGGGAGTCCACAGAGGGGGTCCCCCAAGAAGTATTTGGGGAATCCAGGCTTATAAGAGCCTATTCTTATCTGGTGGCAGCGAGAAAAGATCCAAGCTGGTAGTGAGCTTGGGGGAGTTTCAGGTAAGCCCCAGATTTTGGACGCTAAAGTCCAGATCTGGGACAGGAGGCTTTATCACAGAGCCCCCCTTTCTTCTTCGCTACCCTTTCTGAGATGAGGTAAGCGGTACCAACACAGAACTCCAAATAAGGCAAACCACATTTATAGAATGGCTGTATAACATTTCCATGTTGTTCACCAGCCCATTTTTATGATTCTCATATTTTGTTTGACCTTTTCCCAGAGCTGCACAGTGAGCAGCGGGTTTTGTCAAGCTGGCACAGTGAATTCCATGTTGCATTACTGAGCTGCTGATGCACTTATTTTCAAACCCTGTAATGCGAATGAGTTGTTCATTTTTCCCCTCCGTGGTACATTCATTTATCACCAGTGCACTTCATATCCCACCATGTTTCCCTTTCATACAGCTTGAGGGGGTGGTCCCTTTGAACCACATCACAGTCTTCATGGGACTTGACTAGCCAACCTCAACTGTGGTCCCCCGTTGGGCCACCCAGAGGATTCAGGGGGCCTGGGGTCTTCGGTGCCACCAAATTGTCACAGAAGACTCGGAGCAAAAGAAGCTTCAGATCTTCGGGCAGGGTCCTTCACTCGCTTCAGGGGCCCAGGCCCGCTGAGTTTTCGGGGCCCCAGAATGCGTGAAGGACCCCACTCCAGGGGCCCCGGAAAACTCTTGTGGGGGCCTGGGCAAATTGCCCCACTTGCCCTCCCTCTGGGCAGCCCTGGCCCCCTGGAAGAAGAATCATTCCCCACAGGGACCACTCCCAAAATCCCTGTGCATCCCTCTATTCCTCTCCCACTCCCTAACCTTATCCCTCCCCATACCACTCCTCTCCTGCACCATCTTCCCCAAGGAATTCCAGAGCCCACACTGGCTCTCTCTGGGCCCTTACTGGCTTCCCACGTACCTTGGATCCTGCCATGTGTTTGGGGGGTTGCAGTCAGTGTGTGATGGGGTCTCTGTATCTCCGTGTGTGACCAATGGGTGTCTGTGTGCAGTGAGTGTGCTAACCTCTGCTGGCTGCCATGTACCTGTGCTGCGGCTAGAGCAGCAGCAGCAGCAGCAGCTGTCTGGGCACATGCAGCAAGGGCTTCTGAAAATTGAAATGAGCAGCCTAGACATTAACCTGGCCTGGTGCAGCCCTTTGTCCACCCCTCCCTCCCTGAGCCTCCAGCCCCATCAGGGACTCTAACAGCATCTAGCTGAGAACGCTTTGAGCTCCCAGTGTGCACAGAAGAACTCCTGAGGCGCCCAAAATCACAACATTGGCCACACAAACCTTTGAGTCTTTTCACCTTTGTACAGAGCTGTCCCTGCCCCAAAAAGCTAGTGTAAAACGTTAACTGTATGAGAAAAATGGAATGGAAATCTCAGGGCAGGGGAGCTTTGGAGAGCAATGAAATAGGAGCTGTAGTTACCTGGGCAGATAATGTTTCTTCTCCAGTCTGAAAGCAAACACAGAGAGAGGGATGAGAACTCAGCTGAGCAAATGCAGCAACACCAGGGCTCTGGGATGAAGAGCAGCTGGCTTACACTGAACCCAGGCAAGAGCAAACTGATTGAGAAGCAGGGACACATTTTGAAGAACTAGATGAGACTCTCCCCTTCATTCCATTGAATTTGTACAGCCCCATTCACCAAAGTGCAGGTGCAAAGACTTGGGTCCTATGTGACCCCTCACTAGGCCTAAGTGACCAGGTAGCGTCAGTGTCTAAACTCCCAGCTCAGCAGGAAACTCTGCATCTTCCTGTGGGCAAGGGTCTGGCCACAGTGATCCGTGCCTCTGCCGCCACCAGGCTGGGTTACTGGAGATCACTGAATCCACAGCTGAGTGTGAAGGCTCCAGCTGGTACCTAATGCAGCTGCCGGCCTTCTCCAGGGCTTAGGCCACAGTGAACACATCAGGCCCATGTTCCAGTCCCTCCACTGGCTCCCAGTCCCCTTCTGATGTCAGTTTAAGGCCTTGGTTTAAATCTGCAAATCAGTTAAGGAATCCAGCTCCAGTGGAGGCTGTTTGTCAGACATCCAGGTAGGAGGCTACAGAGGCAGAGCATTGTATGGGGCACCCAGGTTGCAGGGCTGGGGTGACACAGCCACCCCTTAGTCTGGATTGTACCCTGGGTATGTCAGTGACACCCTAAATTAAAGCTCACTGGCTAAGCAGGGGATAGAGATGTCAAAACCCAGTGAAAATCAGAGCGGGAGGGGACAGGTGTTCCTCCCTGATGCTATGAATTCCCCTTCGAGAGCCCTAGGTACCATTTGACCTTCCCCTCCCCTCTCCCGTGTTTAAAGCCAGAGCTGATGAGACCCATGGAGAGTCCTTGTTTCAGTTCAGTGATTGCAAGAGCTGAAACCACTGAGGAGCAGGCCTAGGGGGCAGGTCGTAGACCTAGTGTGGGGACAGGGCTGCAGTGAAGAACATGGAGATGGAGGAGCAGCCGCGGCCTGCTGGAATCCCTGGGAGGTCGTGGAACCTCAGAACGCACCATTGCAGAAGTGGCAGTGGGGGGCCAGCAGCAGAGAAAAGCAGTGGAGCTGAGCAGTGGCAGAGGTAACAGCCCCAGAAAAACCAGCAGAACCAGCAGCAGAGGCATCAGCCAGTGGTGGCAGAGACAGCAGCCGCAGTGAGCCAGTTCTAGAGGAAGCAGAGGCATCCTCGATGTCCCTCCCCTTTTCAGGGATGGGAGGCAGTGAGCAGCCAGTGGCATAGGTGCCGACTTCCCCTCTGACCGGTGGGTGCTCAACCCCCTGCTCCGCCCCAGGCCCCATTCCCACTCCACCCTTTCCCCAAGTCCCTGCCCCACCTCATTCCATCCGCTTCCTGAAGTCCCTGCCCCCCACCTCTTCCCCACCTCCTCCCCCAAGCGTGCCGCATCCCTGCTCCTCACCTCCTTCA
The DNA here is from genome assembly GCF_003597395.2 of Chelonoidis abingdonii. Classification (NCBI taxonomy): domain Eukaryota; kingdom Metazoa; phylum Chordata; order Testudines; family Testudinidae; genus Chelonoidis; species Chelonoidis abingdonii. The sequence goes on from NW_027424619.1 coordinate 99,340, forward strand.
CAGAGCACTCTGAGTGCTGTGAAACAGCTGTTTTGCAGCAGGCGTGAGGCACTGGGAGGGAGGGGGAAGAGTTGGTCAGCGAGGCTGCCAGTGGGCGAGATTCGCTGGAGGGACAGGGGAGCTTGGCTGTGGGTGGGTGCAGAGCACCCACTAATTTTTCCATATGGGTGTTCCGGGGCTGTTGGCATCTAGGACCAGTGGTGACAGTGATAGAAGCAGCAGCAGCAAGCCAGTTGCAGACGTGGAGGCAGCAGCAGACAACTTGCTCAATTCTCCCCCCCCCCCCCTCTCCTCTCAGGGATGGGAGGTGAAGCCATGTGAGGGCACTTCTGAACTCTGGGTTTTGGCTGATTAAGAACAACCAACTGTGAGTGGACTGCAGTGGCGGGAGAGGGGAGTGGTATGTTACAGGTCATTCGCTCATTGGATTTTCACACAGCAAGGTGGGAGACTGAGGCAAAGGACATTGCCCAATGTACTGTGGGGTGGGGTGCTGCTCAGGGTTACATGCTTTCAAATCATGGCTGTGGTGTTTTCCCAAAACAATGCTGGGGTCCCTTTGCCTTGTAATACAAGTTTTCTTTTGTTAGACCCAGACTCAGGGCAGGTGAGTGGGAAGTTTTGTCTCTTATCCTGTGTCTACAACAGCACTTTTGTCAGTCGTGGTGTGAAAAAAGCACGTCCCTGACCTACATACGTTTCACCAAGAAAAGCACCAGTGTGGACAGTGCTGTGTCAGTGGGAGACACTCTCCCAGTGACGTAGCTACTGCTGCTCATTGAGGGTCACTGAATTATGCTGGTGGGAGGTCAGCACAGAGCGGTCACACGGGAGACCCGATTGCAGGGCAGCTGCAGTTGTAGAGTAGTGCCGCCAGAAGCTTTAAAGGGATCCAGGAGTTACATTTTCCCAGATTATTGGGAAGGCTCTCAAGTGTTTTCTGGTATGTGTTGCTAAGTGGAACCCTTGACATGGAACCCAGCCTGTCTTGCTGCCGACTCCACCTGGCAGAAGGGCGAGAGATCGATAGATCCAGAGACAGTTTCAACACCACGGAAAAGGCTGCATTCGAGAAATAGAAACACTTACTAAGTTCTCGTTGAAGATCATCTAGGTAACAGAGAACCAGAAACAAACACACACTAATTAAGTGCTGATCTTCTAAGATGAAATCAACCCCAGCCTCCTATCAGGCAGCCTTGCCTGTCCCTCACAAACCCATTGATCCAGGCTTTGGGCAGGGAAACCACTGAGGTCTGGGGAGAAAAGTCTCTTTCCAACCCACAGACAGTACACGGAGCACCTGCAAAGTCCCATAGGGTGTGGCTACATAGCAACTGAATATCCCCAATTGACCTATGTCAGCTAACTAGGCTCACAAGACGTGGGTTGGGGGCCTGTAAAATTGGGGTGTAGACGTTTGGGCTCATTTTGTGTCTACACTAGAGTAAAGTATCAAAAAATAACTGATTATCTGCACAGACTTAGTTCTGAAAGTTTTGAAGTCCCTAGGGAATTGGGGCCAGCTTTTTAAAGGTATTTAGGTTGCTAACTCCCATTGATTTCAAAATTGGCATTATATGTCCAAATACCTTTAAAAAGCTGCCCTTAGAACTTATTCCCGCTTCCTTGCATATTATATGTTCCCATTCACTTTGCTGGGAGCGTTAGGTGTGCACGGAATGTAATACCGGCCCCTAAAATTATCAACATTATTCTGTTAGAGATGTGACTTGTGCATTTAGTGCTGGATCCTACACTCGTTGAAATCAAAGGCACAGCTCTAATCAATGGTAGTGGTGCAGCATCAGGGCATTCATGTTTTTCTCATTTAAAAAATATAACACGAGGAGACAAATTTGTACAAAGTTTTCCTTGTTGGAGAAAAGGGCACAACACTTACTGATTTCTGTATCATGTTTCCCTAAAAAAATATCCCAGAAATAAATATAAATTATCATTAGGAACATTTTTCTCTTGGATATATAGTTGTCTGAGTTTTGTGAAAGTTGAACATTCTGTATAACTTTTTATATTACTGGGGGTGGGGTGGAGCAGAGAGTGGGGAATTTATCAGGCTTCATTTCATCCATATTTCTTTTTAAATGAAAATATAAACAACTCCTCCTCAAATATAATTACACACAAGATTCATGCTGGATCAAATTATTTACTTGTCAGATGAGGCAAGAAGACATTTGAGGGCACAAAGTCCTCCTGGTCCCCCATGTCATGGTGCCTCCAGTACCATGTAGATTTCACCCTCAGAGAAGATACATTTCAAAGAACATTTTCTTTCTGATTTCCTCTTACCCTCATTAGCAATACATTATCACTGACATTTCATGTGATTTTCAAATTGATCTCTCTTTAACAATAATCATCATAAATAATAAAACAGCAAACAACTTAATGGAAAAAGTTCTGTGTGGAGAAAAATGGAACTTACTGATTTGTCCAAGATGTTTCCCTAAAGAAATGAAATAAAGCAAACAGATGTAAATACAAGTTATTTAAGAATATTTTCCATTAATGGAGATTTAAAGGAGTGTTTTCATGATATGAACACCTGGCCCCTAAATACCAACATTTCATTCATGTTTTATTAACCATGTGGCCACACAAGAGTTAAGTGTCCGACAGTAACTGACTATTTTCAAGGATTTAAAAATGCAGCAACACTAGGGCTCTGCAATGAAGAGCAGCTGGCTTAAGCTGAACCCAGGCAAGAGCAAAGTGATTCAGAAGCAGGGACACATTTTGAAGAACTAGATGAGACACTTCCCTTCATTCCATTGAATTTGTACAGCCTCTATTCACAAACCCATTGATCCAGGCTATGGACAGGGAAACTACTGAGGTCTGGGGAAAAAGAGTCCCTTTCCAACCCCCAGGCAGGGGGTACCTGCAAAATCCCATAGGATGTGGCTTCACAGAAACTGAATACCCACAACTGACCCATGTCAGCTAACTAGGCTCACAAGATGTGAGCTGGGGGCCTGTAAAATTAGGGTGTAGATGTTTGGGCTCATTTTGTATCTACACTGAAGTATGAAAAAATAACTCATTATCTGCATGGACTTAGTTATGAAAGTTTTGAATACCCTAGGGAATTAGGCCCAGATTTTTAAAGGTATATAGGTTGCTAACTCCCATTGATTTCAAAATTGGCATTATATGTCCAAATACCTTTAAAAAGTTGCCCTTAGAGCCCAATCCCACTTCCTTGCATATTACATGTTCCCATTCACTTTGCTGGGAGCGTTCGGTGTGCACGGAATGTAACATTGGGCTCTAAAATTATCAACATTATTCTGTTAGGGATGTGACTTGTGTATTTAGCGTTGGATCCCACACTCGTTGAAATCAAAGGCACAGCTCTAATTGATGGTAGTCGTGGAGCATCAGGGCATTCATGTTTCTCACATTTAAAAAATAGAGCATGAGGAGACAAATTTGTACAAAGTTTTCCTTGTTGGAGAAAAGGGCACAACACTTACTGATTTCTGTATCGCGTTTCCCTAAAAACAGAAATAAATCATAAATTATTATTAGGAGTATTTTTCTCTTGGATATACGGTTGTCTGAGTTTTGTGAAAGTTGAACATTATGTGTAACTTTTCATATTACCTGTTGGGGTGAAATTTATCAGGCTTAATCTCATCTCAATTTCCTTTTAATATTAAATGAAAAAATGAACAATTCCTCCTCAAATATAATTACACACAAGATCTACATTGGACCAAATTATTTACTCATCAGATGAGGCAAGAGGACATTTGAGGGCACAGAGTCCTCCTGGTGCCCCATGTCATTGTGCCTCCAGCACCATGTGGATTTCACCCTCAGAGAAGATACATTTCAAAGAACATTTTCTTTCTGATTTCCTCTTACCCATATACTGTGTCATTAGCAATACATTATCACTGATATTTCATGTGATTTTCAAATTGATTTCTTTAATAATAATCACCATAAATAATAAAACAGCAAACAACTTAATGAAAAAGCTTCTATGTGGAGAAAAATTGAACTTACTGATTTCTCCAAGATGTTTCCCTAAAGAAACAAAATAAAGCAAACAGATGTCAATACAAGTTATTGAAGAATATTTTCAGTTAATGGAGATTTAAAGAAGTGTTTTCATGATATGAACACCTGGCCCCTAAATACCAAACATTTCATTCATGTTTTATTAACCATGTGGCCACACAAGAGTTAAGTGTCTGACAGTAACTGACTGTTTTCAAGGATTTACAATTCTGAAAGTTTTGAATTCCTTATGGAATTAGGCTCCTAAATGCCTTGAAAAATCAGACGCTAACTCCCTCTGATTTCAGTGAGAGTTCACTGACCATATACCTTTAAAAATCTAGTCACTAGAGCCCAGTCCTGCTTCCTCATATTATCTCTCACATTCCCATTGGCTTTGCTGGGAGCTCTGGGGGTGCAGACTGGAATTTCTGGCCCTCAAATTATCAGCATTATTTTTTTAGCGATATGACTTGTGCATTCAGTGCTTAATTCTATACTCATTGAAGTCAATAGCAAAGTTCTAACTGATGTTAGTGATGCAGTATCTGGGCTTTCATCTTTTTCTGGTTAAAAATCTCCTCCCCAAAATTTTATAAATAAACAAAGAAATACCCTTATGAGACAAATTTGTAGAAAAGTTTTCCTTGTTGGAGGAAAGAGCATATTTACAGATTTCTATATCTTATTCCATCAAAAACAAACAGAAATAAATATAAATTCTTATTCGGAGCATTTTTGCCTTGTTTATATAGTTGTCTGCATTTCATAAAAGTTGCACTGTGATTATACAATTCATGAGCCTTTGATGGGTTTCATGTTGTCAACACCAGGAGAAAAAGTTTTCCCTTCTCCATCTCTGACTTAATGTCTCTCACCATTGTCAGAACTCAGGTACAGGCTCAGAGCTCATGTCTATTTAGAGCCCTCTTTTCTACTGTGTATATTTTTTTATTACCTATTGGGGTGAAATTTGCCAGGCTTTGTCTCATTCCAATTTCTTTTTAACAGTAAGTGAAATCACAGACAACTGCTCCCAAAATAAAATCACACACAATTGTTACGGGGGCCCAACTCTGTACAAAATAGTTACTTACCAAAGGAGGGAAAAAGACATTAACTAATTCCCAAAGTCCATGGGGACTGAGGAGGAAATAACTGCACAGCTGGGTGGAAAGTGGGCAGAAAAGAGTGAGGAGTGGAGAAGGTTTTGGATCAATCTTCCCTCCACCTCTTCCCCAAATCTCCATTCAGCTTAACTGAGGCAGTTCTGGGGGAGAAATATTCTGTGCCTGTAAAGGGCTGGTGCAGATCACAGCCTCCTGGAGCAAATGGGAACCTTAGTAACGTTTCCTTCCCTGTGCTTCTCAGGAGAGCGCAGTGCAGGTCTGTGCTTCCCCTGCTTGGCTTAGTGTAAAATTTCATTCTTCTCTTTTCTCATTTATTAGAAGAAAATTTCTTGTTAATTTCACTAAATTTTCCCCTGTGACATTTACCTTTCATGTTAAATAGATAAACAGTGAGGCCAATCAAACAAACAAACAAAACTAGGAGAATCACACTCAGAGCCACCATCCATGGATTCACCCTCGGGAAAAAGAAATCTGAAAAATAAACCCCACAGGATTTGCATTAGTTTGGAAGCAGGGACAACACTATTTTTTTCTCTATTGCACAAAACTATGTATATAATCCCCAATAGGACTTATGTAAGAAAAGAGTGAAAACATGACCCCCTCTATGCTACACAAAAGACCAAAACCTGATTGTAAAAATTACTCCAAACTGTTAAGATGAGTTCCTGTCTGCATCCTGTAGAAATTGCCCATACCGGTATTGCCCTGGCCTCTTCCTTTGTCATTCAGTGTTGAACGCATTCTTAAACAATATGCATTTCCTCACCCTTTGGGGGCAAAGCCAGACTTTTAGGCACCTGCTCCCCTACTTGGTGTAAACTTTGCTTGTGCCAATCAGAAACGAACACACACAGGTTTTGGGCCCCATCCCCTATGACACTTCTGTGATGTCATAGTGGGTAGTTTAGGCCGCCCTGCCATGTACAGGCAGGGAGAGGAGAAAGAAAAACGAATTCTATGTATCCTGTGTACCCCCGTAACCGAGCCTGATCACCTCGAAGCCTCTCTCTCAGCTCATGTGTTTCAAACAGAGTCTCTACATTTGCCGGTCGTTATGCATTGGTTTGTATTTGTAAGTATCAGTTATTACTAAATGCTGCATCCTTGTTTATAAATATTGTTAGTAGATATTTTAGTCATTGTGTGTTTTAAGTTTTAATGCTTCAACGTGTCCCTTACCCCTTATACTATCCAAACTTACTGTGATTAATTTGATTGTGTGTGTCTGCAGTTGCATGGCCCATACTCTCCTTGCATCTCTTTACTATTACAGTCTATGCCCGTGCAGCTGGTAATAATAGGCTCATTTTCTTTGCCCTGCAAGTACTGCTCCAAACAGATCGCGGGGTTGCCATGCCGTGGCATGCTGCAAACCGCGCAGATAAAATGCAGTTCCAACATTTGCAGTTCACCTTTTACTAGCCAAATTCGACTCATCCAAAAATAGAATGGTTGCCTCTGCTCGGAAAAACTCTAAAAGGCTATACTGTACCATTAACCCTGGGTACGGATGCCCCTTCATGCCACCCGAGCTTTAGTGTCAGCAGCCGATCGTTCCTGCAGCCTCCGTGCACGGAGAATGGAGACCTCGGTGCTGCAGATCAACTCTCAGCTTTGAGAATGTAGCTGGCATTGTTAAAATCCGAGTCCGTTCCAAATTGATTCCCCCACGTGTAAAACTGCTGATTCCAGCACGCAAATTATTTGCAAAGATAAAAATAATTTATTAAGAAAAAAAATGCGAACCGCATGAATTATAATATGCATGGTTTCTCAGAAGAAAATCATAATGGTGGTGAGAGCCCAACTGAGGAAGAAAGTAAAATTTATGGGTAAGGATAGTGGTAGTGCAGCTTGTAAAGGTACTGAATGGGTAACTGTGATTTGCTGAAGTAGTCAGTTAGATGAAAAAACAGCACTTACTGAAGTGCATGCTGAGATGGATGCCTGGAAGCTGGATCTGGCAGCCTGTGAACATGCTGTGTCTAGTGCAATTTGGGAAAACAGGATAGTGGCAGAATGAGTTCCTACCTTACTGTTTCGCTTCTGTGTGGAGAATTGTAACAGTAAGGAAATGTGCCTGTGCGTTAGGGCTATGACTTCGTATGGAGAAGCCGGTACCGCTACCCATCTGTGACGCTTCTAACAGTGTAAATGAATAAGCTGGTTGGGCAGGAAATGAAAGTCCTCCACTGTCTGTCTGGTGTAGGAGAAGGGTCTCCTCAGCTTCTGTGATGTCTGTAGTGATTCAGTGCCTTCAGTTTGGTGTCTGATTAGAGTATCAGTTCTTTTTTCGTTCCGCAAAGAGGAAATGGTCAAGTCGTGTTCTGGGGAGACTGCACTTGACTGGGAGTTCATCATTGTGTCTAGCAAAATCCAGAGCCAGACCAATTGGTGCTTGTAGTTGCAGTCTCTAATTGTGGCATGAAAGGTGTAGCTAGCTCTGGTCTAGACCGGATACACTAGCCAGGGCACAGACGCAAAATAGTGATATGTGTTACCTACTGCACGATTTAACAAGTTGTAACAAGAGGAAATATCCTAAACTTGTGTGTGTTCTGACACTTGAACTTGCCAAGTGACTATAGAAGGGGGCGGAGTTGCCAAGAAGGAGGATACTCCTAACCTTTTATTAGTGAGTCTTGAAGATGTTGCCTGAAGAGAACTGTGGTAGGAATCTGCCTGATGGGCAAGAAGGATTCTGGTTCATAGGACCCGAAACAAGTTTTGTGGCCAGGGAAGTGTTCCTTAGAGCAAGCCCATGGTGAGAGAGTAAGAGCGATTCTGAGAGGTAGAATTGCTGCTTAGAAAAGCTCTGGAGAAAGATCCTCAGGGTTAATCTGGAGCAGTTTTTTGCCTGAAATGAAGAGTGTAAAGTATTTGTATCAATGGAGCTTCATTCCTACAGCCAAAATTTCTATTGTGAATGGATCCACTGACTTTCATTTGAAAATCCATGGGTAGCTTGAGATGTCTCAAATAGAGTAGAAACTGTAAGAAAGTTGAGCAACCCTGGGTAGCAGCTAAAATCTAAAAAGTAGTGTTGATGTATGCACTTACTGGCTGGCCGGGAGAGGAAGATTGCATGCTTTCGCAAGAGAAGCCACCCATTAGCAGTGATTTGGTAAGCAAAATCGGTTTGATCCTGCGGACAAGAGAGGAGGAACTCATTTTTGCAAAGGAGCACGAGTTAACCTAAATCGCCGAAAATCATGGTTATTAACAAGGATGTGTCGGCTGACACAAATGTAATGGACACTTGAGATTTGTCTTATTGCTAATGGTTAATTTTGTTAATATGTGTTGCTTATTACCAAAACTGTAAAGTGATAACTGCCCAGTCTTGGCAAATCCCTTGATGTGTTTGAAACATTTACATAAGACACACACTTTAGTTAAAGTCTTGCTACACTTGTTTCACAGTATGCTTTGCTAACATATTCAAACTTTCACGGGAAAAAAATCAACCTGATGTCACTAGGGAGAAGGGAATCTGTAGGCACATCCCATATTGATTGCTGGCTAAATGCCAACTTCTATAATGTGAACAACTTATATCTATTGATGTTGTCTGGGTTTCCAAACATTTGCCACCTTGTATATAAATAGCTAGTTCTTTGCTCTTGCAAGATATCTGGACATACGATCCTGCTGCAAAGCAATGCCAATCCACTATTGTTCTAACTAAGTCTACCTTTAGTTTGTAAAGATTTCATCACGTTTGAACATGCTGATTATCCATTCTGTTATGCACTGATATGGCTTCTAACCCAGCCTCTGGCCTCGGATAACCTTACAAGCCACTTCTTGGCCGGCCGTACCTAACCCTACTTATCCAAGCCCCGTACAACAGGTTCTCATAAACGTGGGGCTCAGCAACGTAGTTCTAATAACAGACTAATGCCTGATGCAGCTCGGTATTTTTTTTTAGTTGGTGCCGGTCTCCTGCACAATCTTTGCCCCGGAGCCCGTTGAGTGTGGCTACTATTGGTCGCCCCGTAGGTGGGGCAGGGTCCGGAAACAGTCCTCGCGCTGCCAGGGAAGAGGAGTAGGTGGCTTTGGTGCTGCAGCTCAGTTCTGCACTGAAAATAGTCCGGATTTACTTCATTTGTACATAGGTTATAACTTTTTCTTATTAAATTATTAGTGAAATTGTTTTGTCCCGTGGATGTGCGTGGGGCTCTGTCGTAGTGGTTTGATTTTCGTTCACAATTTCGATCCTCAGTGTCTCCTGTGTTTATGCTTCAGTCGAGTGTATCATAGCTTCCTTAATTAACAGTTTACTTCCGCATGTCGCATTGTTAGTTTTTGTGTATAGTTTACCCCAGCCCTATTGGGTTGGTAATCTTCTATTTTTCATGGGAGTTTTTTTGCTAATACTGTCCTTAACTACCCACTCTTAGGGTGACTACCCTCCCATTTTCGTTTATCTCTTTGTCATGACATTTTTTTGAACCTCTCTAATACTCCTCTAAATACGTATCTATTTCATGCCTGCATACTTAATCATGCTGAGGCTGCAGTATCAATCGCCAATCCACCTTTTATTCGTAACCAATAATGGGTGGAGCCATACCACGTTTCTTCTTAGGCCGGCATTCTGATTGTGGTGATGTTGCATTGGCTGTGTCTTCCGCCAATCCCGCGGGATAGTGCACATTGGCACCTGGTATCTACAGGCGGAGGTTCTACACCTGCCATCTAGCCCCGCACCTCGTGTCCTCCCTCTGGTTTGGACTCGTTGCAAAGCAGCTCTGCGCTCCTCGCCATCCGTCTGATTTTTGTTTTACCCGTGTTGGGTGTAATATGATGTTACTCAGCTTCAAGTGCTATTTCAATCCTTGCCTATTGAAATGTTTTATATACTAGGGCAACGGCCTCTCCTTAGTTAATCAAGCACAAAAAAAATACAGTTAAATCCTTGTTCAGTATAGATTCAACATATTAATATTTCATTATTTGTTCAATTCTTCTCATTTTTAGCTAGAGGGTTGGTGGTAGGGGGAGTGCGGACTTTGCTGAGAGGGGGGATGTTGCGTTTGTTGCTGTCTATTTCTGCTAATGGTGTCTCAGGGCTAGCAAGCGGAGAGCGTAACTGATTGTAAAAATACTCCAAACAAAAGCTTAGCTATGATTACTGGTTAGTGGGGAGCGCTGTTGTGTGATGGTATTTCGAGCTCTTGAGTTAGGGAATTCTTCTCACAACCGCATACTTCATGAGTTCGCGCAATCGTGTTGGGGTCGGCGGCGTGTTCGGGAGAGCGGGGTAGTAGTGGCTGTAGGTTACTTAGAAATTTGTGAGTCCACTAATATTTCCATTATTTAGTGTGTGTGCAATTAATCGGAAGTGGAGTGTGGGTGGTGGGAGGGTCATCTGGCGGTGGTGTGGTGGCCTTGTGTGGTGGTGAGCGGCATTAGAATCTCTAGGCCGGGGGTGGCTGTTTAAACATGCTAAGCCCTGTGCCGTGAGATTTGCATGATTTATTAATAGTTAACACTCATGCATATTGTTACACTGATCCAAACGCACTAAAAGGCTGCTCGAGTGTGTGTGTGTCTTACATTGTATATCAGCTGATGTTGTCCTTTCTCATTAGATTCACTAAGACCTAGCTACACGCAACTCTAACTGAATGTTCAAGGGGGTTGCGGGGGGGTGCGGGTGACGGGGGGCGTTGGGTGGGGAGAGGAGGGGAAGGGGGTGTAGAGAGGACTGGGCAAGGGTGTGCAGCCGGAACAATCCCGATTTGGGTATTCACATATTGAAAGTGGCAAACAGAACCAGTGGTGTGTGTGCTACATACAATCACTGTGAAGTTACGTTTTTAGGAACATTCTTCAAGTTTAATTTTCTCTCAACATCACATTCTTTTTTTTAATAAGGTTTCAGTCATCGAGTTACAGATTTAATTTACTATGAAACCAAACCTCTGTATTCAAATTAAGCAATCAGATTGCCTTGCGTGTTGACTTGTTGGGGGGGGGGTGGGGGGGGTAAGTTGATCTTTTTTTAGTAGTTGTAAGCAGCGGGGATGTTGGTTTTTTGTGTCTGATTAAGTGTGGTTAGATAGATGAGCTGCGGGGATTGGTGGGGGACGCTGCTCCTTACCCTGTAACAACCCATAAAACTAAATTGATTGTGTTTATTGGGTGTGTTCTGCAGTTTGCAAATCGTGGCCCATACTCCCTGCATCCTCTACTATTCACACTTGCCACGGCAGCTGGTAATAAGGCCTCTTCTGCTTGCCCTGCAAGTACGTGGCCAAGAGATCGGGGTGGGCAGCCGGGCAAGCTGCAAACGCGCCAGTATAACAAAACTGAACGTTCCAACATTGCAGTCACTTTTACTAGCCAAATTCGACTAATCCAAAAAAAGAATGGACTGCTTCCCTTGGCTCGGGAAAACTCTAAAAGGCTATACGTACCATTAACCCTGGAATCGGAGATCCTCCGTTCATGCACCCGACTTAGTGTCAGCCAGCCGATCGTTCCTGCAGCCTCCGTGACCTGTGTAGGAATCTGCCTGATGGGCCAGAAGTGATTCTGGATGTAAGTAGGACCCAGAAAAAGTCTGTTGTGGCTCAGGGAAGTGTTCCTTTAGAGCAAGCCCTAGGTGAAGGGAGTAAGAGCAGAATTTCTGAGAGGGGTGAATTGCTGCTTAGAAAAGCTCCTGGAGAAAGAAATCCTCAGGGTAATCTGTGAAAGCAGTTTGCTGCAACTGAAGAGTGTAAAGGTAATTTGATCAAGGAAGTCTCAGTTCCTAACAGCCAGAAATTTTCTATTGTGAATGGATCCACTGACTTTCCTGTTGAAAAATCCAGTGGGGGTAGCTTTGAGAAGGTCTCAAATAGAGTAGAAGCTGTTAAGAAAGTTGAGCAACCCTGGGTAGCAGCTAAAAATCTAAAAGCTAGTGTCTGAGTGGATGCAAATTACTTGGCTGGCAGGGAGAAGAAAGACTTGCTAATAGCTGTTAGCAAAGAGAGCCCACCCCATCAGCCAGTGAATTTGGTTAAGCAAGAGAAATCAGGGTTTGATCCTGCAGGACAAGGAGAAGAGAGGAAACTCAATTTTGCAAAGGGAAGCCACAGGTTAACCCTAAAATGCCCAAACTCCAATGGTATTAATCCAAGGGTGTGGCATGACAAACAAAATTGTAAATGGACACTTGCAATGAATTTGTCGTTATTGCTAATGGTAATTTTTATAACTAATGTGTTGCTATTACCAAGAACTGTAAAAGTGTACAACGTGCCCAGTCCTTTGGAAAGTCCCTTGAATGTGTTGAAAGCAGTACATAAGAACACACTTTATGTTAAAAAGTCTTGCTACACTGATGTTTCACAGTTAATGCCTGTAAACAATATTAAAACTTTTCACAGGGGAAAAAACATTCCAAACCTGATGTGCACTAGGAAAGGGGAAACTGAGGCACACTACCATATTGATTGCATGGCTAAATGCCAAAATTCCTATACTGTGAACAACATTAATATCTATGTTGATGTAATGTTAGTTGGGTTCCAAACATTTGCCAAAGCCTGTATAGATAAAATAGCTAGTTTCTTTAGCTCTTGGCAAGATCATATGAGACATACAGGAATCCTGCTGCAAAAGCAGATCCAATCCACTATTGTTCTAACTAAGTCTTACCTTAAGTTTGTAAAGAGATTCAATCACGTTATTGAACATGACTTTGATAATCCATTTCTGTTATGCACTGATATGGCTTCTAACCCAAGCCTCTGGCCATCGAGAACCTATAAAAGTGACCATTCTCCGGGTTGGCAAGTACCCTAACACCTACTTAGTGGCTACAAGTGCCCCCAGTGACAAGCTAGTTCATCATAACTGGCTCAGCAAACGTAGTTCTTAATAAAACTAATGCCCCTGAGCAGGGCTCGTATTCTGTTTTACAGGTTATGCTGCTCTCCCTCACAACATCTTTGCCCATGGAGCCCTTAGGAGAAGGTGGACTACGAACTTGGTTCGCCACCTACTGGGTGCAGGAGGTCAGCGGAAACCAGTCCCTGTCAACCAGTCCCTGTCAGCGCTAAGTCCAGAAGATTGCCTTGTGTGCTCCACTCAGTTCTCACCTAAATATCCATTACCCTTTCAATTTGTACCAATAGTTTATAACTTTTCTTCATTTAATATATCTAATGTAAGTTGTTCTTCCCCCTATGTGCAGTGGGCTGCTTCTAGTGTTTGGAATAATTGTTCTTCACAATTTAATTCTTATGTGTTTCCAGTTTTTAATGCTTCAAGTCGAAGTAATCATAGTTTTCCTTTAATTAAGAGTATTACAGTTCCAGCATCTCATTGTTGGGTTTTTGTGGTAATAGTTTAACCCCAGCCCCTACTTGGGTTGGTGCATATTCTAATTGTTCTATGTGAAGTTTCTCTTATCCTAATACCTCCTTAACTAAACCCACTCTTAATTTTACCTACCCCCCTCCTATTAATTGTTTTATCGTCTTGATCATGATATTTTTTTTGGAACCTTCTATACCTCCCTAACACATATGTATCTATTTCATGCCCTGCATCTGCATCATGCTGAGGCTGCATGTATCAATCGCACATCCACCTTTTATTCTGTAACCAATAATGGGTGGAGCCATACCACAGTTTCGTCCTTAAGACCCGGCCATTTTTGGATTTGTGGTGATGTTGCATTTGCTGTGCTTCCTCCCAATCCCCGGGGTATATGCACCATTGGCACCCTGTATCTACAGGGCGGAGGTATTTACACCTTGCCATCTAGCCACCGACACCATCGTAGTACCCACTCTTTTTGGACTCGTTTGCAAACAGCAGCTTCCTCCCTCGCATCCTCTATTGTTAGTTTTAACCCTGTTGGTTATATGATGTTACGTGATCAAGTGCTATTTCAATCCCTTGCTATTGAAATGCTTACTAATACTACGGGCAAGGGCCTCTCCTTAGTTAATCAGCAGTTAAATTCCCTTGTTCAGTATAGTATTCAAAATAGATTAATGATTCAATATTTGTTACAATCTTCCTCATTTTGTACTACATTTGCTGAAGTATATCCCGACTTTGCTGATAAATGTTGCGTTTCTTTGCTGTCTATTTCTCCTAATTTGTCCTCAATGCTACACAAAAGACCAAAACCTGATTGTAAAAATTACTCCAAACAACACAGCTTTAGCTCTGATTAACCTGTGAATGAACAGGCCTGGTTTGATTCATGGTATTCAGAGCTTCATTGAGTTCAGGGGTAAATTCTCTGCTCACAAAACCGCACTGACTTCAGTGGAGTTACGCCAGCAAACAATTTGGTCCTCACTGTTCAACAACATTCATAAATTGCAGGAGTAATTAGAATATTTTGGTGAGTCACTAATAATTTCCCCAATTATTTTGATGAATCATAATTGCAATTAATCCAAACATTAAGTGCTGAAAATTGATTCATCTTCTTTTGCCGTTCTTGTGTAACGGCATTTAAATCATCTAGCCAGGGTGGGCGTTTCAAACATGCCTAAGGCCTTCCCCATGCAGGATTTGTGCACTGATTTAGTGAAATAGGTGTAACACTCATGCAGTCATTGTTACACTGATTCCACAGCTGACCACGTAACAGGACTGCTCCAATTTAACTAAACTGATTGACAAATCTTTAAAATTGTATATCAGCTGAATAGTGTCCTTTCTCCATTTAGTATCAAACAGTAAGGAACTGACTTAAGCTAAAAACACAGGACACTCTGAAACTGAAATAAGAGCATTCAAACAAGGGGTTTCATCAATAACTCAGTAGATAACCAGTGCAGCTTGCGTGTGTAAACAAAGGCAAAGTGAGTTATGAGAACAACTCCCATTGAATGTCAGCGAAAACAAGCCCACGTAATTTGGTGACATTTCACATATTGAAAAGGTAGCAAACAAACCATAGTGTAAAAATTGCTACAGTCACAAAATCACTGTGGTGAAGTTAAGTTTTTAGGAACAAATTCTTTCAAGGTTTGGTGAATATTTCTTCTCAAACATCACATTCTTTTTTTTAAGTAAGAGTTTCAGGGGTATCAGAGTTAAGATTAAATTTACATGAAACCCAAAACTCTGAATATTCAAAATTAAGGCAATCAGATTGCCTGCGTTGTGACCTGTTAAGGTACCAGTTTCTGGACTTCTTTGTTTTTATGTAGTTGTAAAATATGCACAACAGATGCTTGAGTTCTTTGTTTTGTTTCTGATTAAGGTGTGGGTTTAGCAGGTAACTGACCTGCTATATAAACTGTTGATTCCTTTTCTTGATTGAGAACGGTGTTCCTGACCCAACAGGACAGGTTCTGGTTTGAACGTTCTTTTATAATAATAGAATTTTCTGTTTCAAATAGGCCACTACCCCTTAGGGATTTTGCTTCGGAGAGTGATGGTAATTCTTGCCCACTGGGATCTCTCCATAGCACCTTGGGCTCTGGGTACCACCCAGCCGATTGACAAACCACCCGGATCCCTCCATCTTGGTGACTCTCCACAGAGATGAGAGGATTGGAGCCCAAAGCTAGAAGAAAGTTACATACATGTGTGATAAATCAATGGGGTAACTTAACAGCTAAAAGGATGAGTGAGAGATTGTGGATCCCTTACTCCCACTAGAGATCACTTGATCACATAGAAGGGATAAATGAACACTGGAATTTCTGAATTCCCAATACGCATGGAGACAGGAAAAGATGTCAACAAATATTTAAAATAATTTCACTGAATAAGTGAGAGATATTGTCCTCTCCAACCAAGAGCAATGCAGCATTGAACACCTTTGGAAATCTGGCCACTTCATTTAAATACCTAGTGGGATACGAATTTTTCAGAAAGCCAGTTTTTAGTACATTGGATAAACATTTTGTTTGTTTTCTTTTAAATAAATGAATCTAACTGGCTCCATGGTTACTATGTCAGAGCAGCAGGAGACACACGCTCGGCCTCATCTGTTAGCAGTAAATATATAACTTGTCTCACCACCACCACCTTTATGTGGCCTCAGCCAGTCAGAAAACTGCAACTGACTTTGACTGCACCCCAACTAACTACCAATAGTGACCACGTCAGAAGGCCTATAAACCTGGCAGTCCCACCTTAGCCACGCCTCAAAATGACTGCAGAGAATTTGGAAGACCACAGACTGTCAACACTTGAAAGGCTACAGCAGCACAGCTTCACGCTGTGGTGCTTCAGTGGAGACGCCACCTACACCAATGAAGGATTTCTCCTGGGATCATCAGTAATACCCCTCTCTGACAGGCAGTAGCTGGGTTGACAGAAGAATTCTTCTGTCGATCCAGCCCTGCCTGCATGGGGACTTAGGTCAGCTTAGTTTTGTCGTTCGTGGGGTGTATTTTTCATGCCCCTGAGTGACATAGTTAAGCTGACCTACTTTTCTAGTATAAACCAGGCCCATATTTGTCTAGAAGTCTTTTCCCTCCTTTCTCTTCCTCCTTTTGAAGTCAAACAAAATAATCTTTTGGGCAAGGAAATCTCTTGACCATTCTGAAAAGGTCTTTAATAAAACGTTGGGAAAGTTTTCAGCATATTTTACAAAGCGTATGAACGTGGTAATGTGCTGAAATCTAGTCACACTGTGTTACTCTAAAATAATTCACAAGTTGCTAATCACAGTTGTTGCAGTAGGAAAGAATAAAAACTGCAGCCCAGACTAAGATAATACAGACAAGAGCAGCTGACCTGCTATCTTCAGTTCCAATGGGGCTTCTTCATAAAAAGGACCATCTTGAACAAAGCAGTTGTATTGTCCTTCATCTGAGCGTCTGATATTAAGAATTTGCAAGGAAACATTCCCATCCGTGATGCCAGCTTTCAAAAGCTCTGTCCTTCCACGATATTCTGGCATCTGCTTCCCGTATTGATCCTTTCCATGCTGATACAGGTGCACAAATGAAAAGAATTCAGATCGGAACCATCTCACCTCCATGTTCTCAGCGCTCATCCTAGGGGACAGGTGACAGGGTAACACAACGGCCTCACCCACAATGGCAGTGACAGGGTGACCAGGACCGGTCACGCTGAACTGGGCTGTGAAATACATCAAAGCAAAAAGAGAAGAAGCTCAGAAGGAAAAAAATATATTCATGACTGATTCAATAGGTTCAAAGTTTCCAAAAATTCAGCACGGGGCAGACACCTAGCAATCAAATTTCCAGCCTCAACATTGAAAATTTGGCACAATAACAAACAACTGAAGGGATTTGGGGGGGGAGTTACATTAAAAAGCGACAGGCCAGCTCAGGTAGAGGTGTCACTGGTAACTCCCCTTATATTAATCTGACATGCCACAGAGCTATTTCAGTGCCCCGTGACCGGACAGGGTGACCTGAGTATATACACTGTGTACCTGAGTTCTGTGATCTCTTCCGGCCTTCACTATATTTCTGATGTGACTCTCAGTGTTGGTTTTAAGATGAGAAGGGTGAAAAGATGAAATCCTAACTCCATTGAAGTCAACAGAAATCACCTAGAATTTCACCCTAATGTTTTGTGACCCAGCTTCTTTGGAGACCACCACCCATCACCTCGTACGAGGACACAATTTTCATTGAGATCAGCTGAGGTTCCTGAATTTTCCTCCTTTCCCCCTCCACCTGTTTTTAGTGAGACAGGGTCACGGCCAGGACATTTGCAGTACAGGGTCTTCAACTCTGGGACTCACTTGCCTTGGCCCTACTGACCCCAAATCACTTCAGCTTTACGCCAGGTTGCCTTGGTGTTTGAGAAAGGACTGGGTCACAGAGGATGCAAGCATGTGAAGTAGGATGCTCAGCATGACCAGAGGTGTAAATGCCAAGGTGAGGGAAGGCTGCAAAAAGGAGAGAAGATTCTCCCAAAACTGGCAGTTTACACTATAGTTAGATTCACCAACAAGTCACAAACTGTGCTCCTGATCCCCTACACTGGTTATCTAGAAAAGAAATCACACAACCCCCGTTACTGCATTCCAGTCTCTGGCTCCCCATCAGCGAATAGGTTAAGTACAGTGAGAAGTTACTTAAAAACTCTGTTCACTTCACAAAATGTTCTTTTAATTCCCCAAAGGACCAGCCACATTACCAGATCAATACTAGTTTGAATCTTACCCAAAATACCAAGCAGCTAGCCATTCCTTTAGTATCTAAATCTAAAGGTTTTATTAGGAAAAAAAAGGAACGAAAAAGAAGAGACTTGCTAAGCGGTCAAAGCAGTCAGATTCTCTCTCTATATGTGTGTATATATATGAAAGTGAGAGAGAGAGACTTCCGAATCCATATATTAGGTTCTTAGCAGCACTGGTGAGTTTGCTAGCTTGCAAAGTCCCTCTGGAACGCATCCAAAGCTTGAATGGGTCTATCAGTCCTTTGTTCAAAGCTTCAGTTTGTAGGGAAGTTACTCCAGACATGAGAAGCAGGATTGCAGACAAAATGGAGAAGATGCATTTATATCCTTTGCCCCAAATACAAACTCACAGCACATGTGCATGAAAAGATACTTGGAGTCCCCTATCCATTGGCATGTCCTCATAAGCGCTGACTCCATGGGTGATCCAGGGCTGGAGCACCCACAGAGAAAAATTAGTGGGTGCTCTGCACCCACCGGCTGCCAAGTTCCTTGCCCCACAACACCTCCTCCTCCATCTACAGCCAAACAGCTGTGGCAAGTTCTGGGAGGGAGTGGGGGAGGAGTGGGAACATGCTCAAGGGAGGAGGCAGGGAAGAGTTAGGTCTGGGGCAGAGATTTGGGGAAGGAGTGGGAATGGTAGAGGCAGGGAGCGGGCTTGGGGTGGGACTTTGGGGAAGGAGTTGGAATGGGGAAGGGGTGGAGTTGGGGCAGGGGCTGCAGGGGGGGTCAAGCAACCACCGGCACCAGTAGAAGTCGGCACCTACGCATGTCTCTGCGTGTCCTGAAAAAACCAAGAGTCCAGGTGGCATCCCCCTACCTTAAAGACTAAGCTTATTTTGGGCATAAGCTTTTCCCCAACAAAAATCTGTTAGTCTTAAGGTGCCGACGGACTCTCATTGTTTTTGTGGATACAGACTACATTGCTACCCCCAGTATCTTGTCTACTGTCCTGCTGACTCTTAAGCCCCAGGCTTCTCTCAAGTGGTCTCATTCTACAGCAGGCCAAGATCGTGCTGATGCGGTCTTCTCGGGGTATCACCCAAAGGCACAGCACCCAGGGGTTGAGTTTGAGACAAAACAAATTACTGGCAGACATATTTATATTTATCTCAACATACAAGATGATACTGACTATAAACAAGCTTATCATATTTAGCAAATCAAAGCCTTTTCCACTGAACCTTACATACAATCATAGCTGGAAGGGACCTCGAGAGGTCATCAGTCTAGACCGCCTGCACTCTGGCAGGACAGCACCATCTAGACCATTCTGAGGTGTTTGTCTAAAACCTGCTCTTAAAAATTCTCAATGATGACTTCCAACCTCCAAAAATATCCAACCTCCTAGGCAATTTATTACAGTCTGGCCTAACCGACCAGCCTGACAGTAGAAAGTTTTTGCCTAATGTCCATACCTGAACCTCGTCTTGCTGCAATTTAAGCCCATTGCGTTCTTGTCTGATCATAGCAGAGGTTAAGGAGAACAATTTTTTTTTTCTTCCTCCTCACTTATACAAACTTTTAGGTATTTGAAAACTGTTATGTCCCCTCTCAGTCTTCTCGTTTTTCCCAGATAAACCAAACCCAAGTTCTTTCAACCTTAACCTCATAAGATATGTTTTTCAGATCCCTAATCATCCTTGTGCTCTTTCTGGACTCCCTCCCATTTGTCCATCATCTTTTTTGAAATGTGGCACCCACAACTGGGCCCAAGACTCCAGCTGAGCCTAATCAGCACAGGGTAGAGTGGCATAATTACTTCTCATTAGGGCATATCTTGTATAAAGATTTATTGTGATTTTGTGAATATTGGTATCAATGCTATTATGAAATGGTTCACCATATCCATACGCCTCACACTCGGATCTACTATGATGAATATAATCGTAGAGCAGATAGAGAAACTGAGTTTGCCTCTAATGCAAAAGCAACGGTGGAAGAATTAAAACTCTCCAGAAGGGGGGAGGAAATGGAGACGTATTTACAGATATTGAGCAATCTGAAATTTGGCTGTATGGGGGAAGGGGTGGGTTTGAGGGGGGTTTTGGTTTGGTTTTTTTTTCAGTTGTGTACAAAGGAGTGGAATAGGCATGAATTTATAATCCCTACATAACATATCCTATCAAGCGAGCAGCAGGAACCATGGGGATTTCTACCTGATGTTCTAGCTTGGAATGTGATAATAATGAAGAAAATGATGAAATCAGGCAGAGAGATGCTCACGTTGAGCGCTAGAAAGAATGAAAGAAACCTTCATCTTCACTGTAACTTGATCTGAACAAACAGGATAGAGAGGAGAAAAATCTTCACTAAACATGCTTTTGCCATTCAAATTGATTTGTTAGAAAAAGGAACTATTATCTGTAGTTAGTTGAATTGAACTGATTGTATTCTGGGTCAGCCGTGTCTTTCAAGATTTTAGAGCTGGTAGATCTCATCCTCTCAGAGCCAACCTTGTTTTGAATGACAGGTTTCAAAATGGAAAACAAACTTTTCCTGATTTCACTCCCAAGTGGTTTCTCAACTTTGAATGGACAAGTCATTGAATGAGTTTAGTTGGATACCATTGAATTAATAAAATATTTTCTCTGTAGAAGCTGCAGAAGAGGTATTGCTGTCAAATGCTGGGTGAACTCTTGCAAGCTGGTGAGCATTCCGGTGCTTAAACAGTGCTGCCACCGCTCATTGATCTGACTTCTTTAAAGCTTTTGAAGCAAACATATATTGGCTTGAATGTTATACATATATACATTATAATATCTATAAGCGTACTAATGCGCTTAGCCTGAGTTATTATAATATAATTTGAAAGATCACAGTTATTTATCAAATTTAAAAAATCCAAGTGAAAGAAAAGCCTCTGATTTAATTTTTTAAATCATTTTTTAAAGATCAAGTTTCATCCACCCTGAGTGTCTGACATTTTCTTCAAACCCTTATTGGCAAAGAACTACAGCACTTTGATGAATTAAACTAATGGGGTGATACATTGATTTGTGTAGATTGGATGAATTATTGCAGAAAACTGAAATTTGTTTGTGCCTTTCAAAAACAGAGCAGCAGCACTGTCAAACCCAGGATTCAAAAGTCAGTGTAACCCCCACCCTAATGTGTTAGCTGTGTGTAGTATTGTCTGGTCTCGTGCTGTCTGCAGTGGCACTTGAACAGTTTTTACAGTGGGGGTGCTGAAAGCCAGTGAAAGTCCCCCCCCAAAATTTTTACTTTGTGCCCCTTTTACTCCTGTTTACACCCCACACGCCCTCCTCTCAGAGCTGGGCTGGGAGCAGGGCTGTAACTCCAGAAGGGTGGGGCACAGACAGGGGTAAAGGGACTGAGGCTTGGGCCACAGCTAGTGGCGGGCAGGAGTGGATCCCCATGTGTGGGACCATGATCGGAGCCCTGGGACCAGGAGTGGAGCCCCGCATAAAACCTGGGTACACTGCACCTCCCCATGCACCCCTACTTCCCGCACCTATGATTGTCTGGTCTTGTAGCTTTGCTTAGCTGTAAAACTGCATAACTACTTAATTATGGGAACATCTACAAGCTGTACATTTTTGTGGGGTGGGTTTTTTTTGTGTGCTTTAGAATATTTGTAGCTTTATGAAAATCAATACAACCCCTCCCCCCCAGGCACACACATCTAAACAAAAAATAAATCACAAATTGGGTCAAAAAAGGTATGTGATCGACTTAAAATGTATATTTAAAATATTGATTTTTGAGTTCCTATTTTTTGCCATTTGGTTTTTGAGCCTTGAGGGTACACTCAATCTTAAACTTTCCCCTACAACTATAAAGGCTAGAGAAATTATTTTTTTTACTTTAAATGAAATCAAATATTCTCCCAAACTCAAAACTAGAACATTAGGGTTTTCAGAAAATTACGGAATACTGTAAGACTTAAAATAAAAATCACAAATAACTCTGAGAGTTGACAATACTGAACCTGGTCCAAAATACTTAAATAAAAATGATTTTTCAATAGAATATGGCTGATTTTTCCTATTATTTTAGTGTTTCTAATTTTTCAACAACATGATACTACATGAAAAATTATTTCAAATTCATTCAAAATGAGAAACCCTAATCAAATGGAATAAAAACATTTTATTCACCCATCCCTTATCCCGTCTCAAAGGAGAAAAGGGAGAAAACATGACAACTGAAAAAAAAAAAGAAAAACTAAAATCTAATATTTTATGCAATATGTGATTAAAAATTTAAAAATAAGCAAAATGTTTTAAACAAAACAAACACATAATTTCCCAACAATACTGCCATTTTTAGATAGCTGCACTTCTATAGGTTTCTTCATGATAGTGCCCCTTGAATGGCTTTTCACACAGGAGGAGATAATCTGTTACACAATATATAAATGTCGCTTTTTTAATATAGCCTGAAGTCCCTACTCAGTGACACTCTTGAACACAAGATTAACATTAGACTCATGTTTAATTCCCACTGAGTTCAGAAGGAGAAAAGGAGGCAGTTTTCTGTTTCGACTGATTCTGAGCATAATTTTAGTCTTTACAAGAACAAAAGGATTCACCCCGCCCCCCAGCCAAGAGGCAGAAAACTGCAATGACAGCACAGGGAGAAAACTAGACTGATGGCGACTGGGTTTGCTGCAGTAAGTTTCCTGTATTCAAAAGACAAGAAGTTACAAATCTCCCCCAAGAACAGTGTTGAGCCCACCGTTCTTGAATAAAATTCAGCGAAACAAAGAAATGACTAATTCCACAAGCTGTCAAAGTCTCGCGTTACATTGCTATGAAAACAAACTGCAACGTATTTGACGGCAAATCACTGTCAGTGTAGCTGTTCTGTCAAGTTTCCGCAGAGAGAAACAAATGATCACAGGATAATTTACTGCTTGTGTTTTGAACAATCTGTCCAGGCAGTAAGTATCGGGTTCGTCACAAACAGCCCTTCTGGAGCAAAATTCACCCACCTGGCTGGGTCTTCTGGGAAGTTTAAAATCCCCTGGGTGTGGCCAGACTTCACCCCTTTGGCTGGGACAGCTACACGGTCACTGACTGGTCCCGTTTCTCACGCATGTTGCTCAGCTGATTCTGGCGATCAAAGAGCTGCAATTTCGTCTCGTGGCTTCTCCGCAGACCGGTGTTAACAGAAACGTGGGTTTGTTCCCAAGTGATGAACCTGCGCTCGGCTCGCAGCGTTCGCCTGGGGGAAGTGAAAGTAACATTGTCAATTGCCTCATTGCAAACCCTGTCACGTGGGGAGGGGCGAGTCTTCTCTTAACGAAACAGCCCCGGTCCTGCTGCACCGCAAGCGTGTGGGAAACCGGAACTTTATGTTAAGAAAAGGGGCTTTGGTGGTGTTGGGGAGGGGTTTGCCATTTCAGGGCCGCCCGGATGGGCAAGTGGGGCAATTTGCCCCAGGCTCTGGGCCCTGCAGGGGCCCCTATCAGAATATAATATTATATAGTATTGCAAATTTTTTTATGGAAGGATTCCCCAAAATTGCTTTGCCCCAGGACCCCTGAATCATCTGGGTGGCCCTGTTTCCTTTATTATATTCCAAAAAAGCAGGAAGAAGATTCTCATTGAAGTCATGACTGGATGAACAACTGACTCTGAATCCAGTCATGGTTTCAAAAAGGAAGTTCCGGTTTCCCACTGAAGATTGTGACCTTCCAAAACATCAGGTGAATCAGAAGTGATTTGCTGTGCTGTTGCAGCCATGTTCGCCCCGGTCTATTACACAGACAAGGGGGATGGTGGTGTGAGATCTTTTATTGGATCAACTTCTGTTGAGGACAGAGAGGAGCTTTCCAGCAACACAGACCTAAAAATGAGCTTGGTGCAGCTCCAAAGCTTGTCTCTCAATAACAGGAGTTGGTCCCATAAAAGATATTATCAGCCTCACCTGGTGTAAGTTCATCAAAACTCAAACTTCTGAAAACCAAGAAATACAGAGTTAAGGTAATGGCCAGTGCCACCTTAACCCTGCCCCCATGGGGCTGTCACTAGTCACTGGGAAATGATCTCTATGCCCCCCAGCTGGATTCCTGGTGTGGGGTGTAGATAAACCAAATGGTGGAGGAATTAGTTGGAGCAGCTTGGGAGAGCTGTGACTCCAAGATGAGGGGATAGGAGATTAATTTGAGGGCTTCGTGCTGTGACACGAGGGCTGCATCTTGCCAGAACCCATGGCCCTCTGGCCACTCCTGGCTCTCCACGGCACCATTTCACATTTTTGGGGGGAGAGGGGCAGAGGAGAACTTTAACCGTGATTCCAGGCAGGGGTGAAAGTAAGTAGAGGGACTTACTGGTACACCGGGTCGCTCCTGGGCAAGATGGGGGGGGGGTGGCTCTGGCCCCCAGAAGGGGCAGGGCCTTGTGTGGAATGGATGGGACTGGGGACCAGACTCCCCCAGCCAGCCCTTCATTGCCACCCCTGCCGCAGTGGCAGAGAGCCCTGAGATCTTTTAAATTGCCGCACCCACCCACCCCCAGGCAGCTCCCCCTTTTGCTGTCACTCATTGGCGGCCCCACTTGTAGGGTCCTGCAGCAGCTGGACCCTACTGGTGAGGCCAGTCCGGCAGCTGCTGGACCCTACTGATGGGGCCACCAATGGGGGTGAGCAAAAGAGGCAGCAATGTTAAAAGCGCCCGCGGTGTTTTGACGTTGGCCATGTACGGGCCGGTACTGGCAGCCAGTTCTTACCGATACACCGTACTCGCCTGCACCAGCCCACTTTCACCTCCGATTCCAGGGGCTACTTAGACACCTGAAAACTCTATTTTTTTTTTTTTGCAGATAACTTAGGAATTAGCTGACAGCGGCACTGTATCTAATTCCTATATAAAGAAAGAAAATACGTATACAAACTGCAATTAATGCTACATTTTGAATTTATATGTAAATTTAGATCAGGAGATAATACAGCAAAATATTCCCAATCCCAAGCCTTGCGGTATCAATTCTGGAGCTTTACACAAGTATCAGAAACACACGTTTGATACTTTGTACGCTATCTTTAGTAGAGATCAATAAAATCTGCTTAATTTCTCTAACAGACACATTCTGTGTTACTGCCATTAGCTACCCTGGTTTAGTTAATTGTTTTTCACACCACTAAAAATGTATTTATTTAGTTTTACCATACATGATTAAGGTTTTTTTTCTCTTTTATTAGGAACAGGAATTTATTTTTCTAATTATTTTGGCATTTATGTTTAGTGATCACAGTCATGTATGTGACTCGCTAACTTTTGATTCCATGATTGCTAGTAGTATCAGACTTGGAATTTTTATTTTTGTTTGCATTCTAAGCTATTTTACAGGATACATGGGCTGGAGTGCGGGGATCCCCAACATCAGTCCCCACCATCCCCCGCTCTGCATAGCAGACAGGAGGTTACCAGGAACAGGGGGGCTCCAAGGCGGAGGCGAGGGAGATGTGCAGAAGCAGTGGTGGCTGCAGACAGGAGCAGAGCAGCAAGGAGAGGAGGGGTGGCCTGCACGGAGGTTTCTCCCCACAGAACGGTGCCCCTGAGTGGTCGCCCATCCATCCACCCCTAAGGCTGGCCCTGACATTAGAGACAACATTTATGAAGAGCCAATGGGCACTAGAGAGTCACAGGAACAACCTTGCAATCCACAAAGCTGAGTGAGGGGCCTAGACTCCCTCTACAATTCCCCTCTGCTCAGCATCTCCCATTGGCTGGCTTAGGCAGCTCCCTGCCCAGCACGCTGGCTTCTGTGTCACCCATTCTAAGACACTTACATCTCCCCATAACTGAGGCTTTATGGCTCACAGTGTCATTCCAGTGATTTTCTAGGCAGCTGCAATTTAGACTCAGCGACATTCATTATTGTAATACCTGAGTCCCGTCATGGATCCTGCTCTTTGTCTCCAACTCAAAAGTAAAGATTGAAATCACCCAGCATGCAGCAGGTTTATGAGGCTGGGGGCCCTGTCAGGGCCACCCAGAGGGGGGGCGCAAGAGGGGCAATTTGCCCCAGGCCCCAGGCTCCGCAGGGGCCCCCACAAGAGTTTTTCGGGGCCTCTGGAGCAGGGTCCTTCACTCGCTCTGGGGGACCCAGAAAACTCTTGCAGGGCCGGGCCCTGGAGCTTCTTCCACTCCCGGTCTTCGCCGGTGGGGGGGTCCTTCCGCTCCAGGGTGGAAGGACCCCCCGCCAGAGAATTACCGCTGAAGCGGGACCTGCCACAGAAGTGAAACGCGGTCTTCAGCGGTAATTCGGCGGCGGGGGGCCTTTCCATTCCCGGACCCACTGCCGAAGTGCCCCGAAGACCCGCGGCGGGGGCCCCCTGCCGCCGAATTACTGTTGAAGAGTGGGCTGCACTTCAGCCACTGGTCCTGCTTCAGCAGTAATTCGCCGGAGGGAGGTCCCCACCGCGGGTCTTTGCGGCACTTCAGCGGTGGGTCCCGGAATGGAAGGGCCCTCCGCCGCGGCTCTAGACATTTCGCCGGTCCCCCGGCGGTGGACCTCCTGCAGGCATGGCTGCGGAGGGTCCGCTGGTCCTGCGGCTCCGGTGGACCTCCTGCAGGCGTGCCTGCGGGAGGTCCACCCGAGCCGCCTGCCGCAAACAGTCCCAGGCCCCCGGAATCCTCTGGGCACCCCTGGGCCCTGCCTGCTTTTCCTGAGCCCCAAGGACTCCCAAGGGAGGGGGGAGCTAGTGAGTGGCACTGCAGTGAGGTTGGTCATTTTGTGCTACATGATTTGAACTCTCTTGTGCTTTATATGATTAGGTGTGTAACCCTTCTGCCTGTCACAGTTGGCAGCAACAAGGGCTAGGTTCAGTATCTAGGGGTTCCGTTTCAATAATACAATGAAAAACCAGCTTGAGGCCCCACCCTGTGACCTGGGACAATTGCACACCACCCTGCTGGGTGCCTCTAAGAAGCAATACTTCCCCTCTTGCAAGCACAGAGTCTGAGTGTAGCAAATGCCTTTTAATAAAAGAGGGAAACAATGCGGCATTATGTTGGAGAAACACCACAAACAGGATTCATAACACAAACTAAGAGCAAATGACCAACCCACAAGTAAGTTTGGCAGTGTCCTTTTCCCCTCAGGGTCTTAAGTCCAACAACCCAACAGTCACCAAAAGTCTCTTGAGTCCCTGGTCAGTGCAGCCTCTGAGTTTAAAAGTTTATCTGCAGAGTTTTACCTCTCAACCTGGGTGGAAATGGGGGGAGGAGGGTGATCAAGGGGCCCCTGACATGGTCCAAGGCCAACTGCCCTACCTCTCCATGGGGTTCTGCTACAGCCTTCACTGCAATCCGCTCCACTCCAGCCATCCCCAAACTGCTCTGCCAGCCACTCAGCAATACACCTTCATCCCCATCCCCAATTTAACACAGCACTCAATGATTTCAGCTCATAGTATGGGAGCCTCAGTGCTGGTGCACCATTAGCCCAAAGTGAATTCAGCTTAGCAGCCTGTAACTAGATTCCTAATAGAATTAAAATTAGTTCTGATATTCCACAGCATGGGGGGGATGGGGACACACGAGAAGGAGGAGGAGAAGAAAGAAGAAGAAGAAGAAGTGCAATTAGTGTTTCAGGTCCTCAAAAGGGGGCCTGTGCTAACAGGGACAAATACTTACCCTCAACCTCTCTCTCAATTCACTGAGCTTTGGAACCCATGGCCCTTGTCCAGCGAGTGCTACTGAGTTGATGGCGAGTCCCTCTGTCATAAAACAGTTCCACTGTCCTTGATTCACATAATCAGGGTAACAACACTTAATTCTTCCTGCTCCAATAACAGAGAAACTGGGCATCCCACAGCAGCCAAAGTGACCATTTGGGCTGCTGTGGGCTCATGCTAGACAGGGTGGGTGTGTCTATGCAAACAAAATCAGCCCCTGAAGTTTTTTTTCACAACTCGACACAATTCACCACCAGATATCAGGGTAGAGCTCATCCTGACTCTGCTTACAAGTGAAAGAGCAATAATGTGTTGGGCATGTGCAAAGAGTCTGTCTCTGTGTTAAATGGCTTGTTTATACACTGGCAATTCACAGCGCAGTAACTTGCTAACTCAGGGGTGTGAAAAATCACACCGCCCCCAAGCACAATAAGTTTCAGCGCTGTAAAGCGTCAGTGTAGACAGACTCTGAGTGCTCAGAGCCAAGCTCCCAGAGCTCGGAGCTATTCCTCTTGTTGACCTGGTTTACCAGGAGCACTGGGAGAGCTCTCTCCCCAGCGCTCCTGGGTGACCATACAGGCAGATCAAAGCACTGCCATGGAAGCACTCCCTGCGCAGTGCTTTGAACTGTCTAGTGTAGACATAGCCAAATGCTTCACAACTATTGTTTGCCTCCAGAGAGAATTCTGCTGAAACCAGCAGGCTCTCACCTTAGTGTGGAGTTCTGGGAGATGGTATGTTTAAGCATGTAGGAATCTGGACGGTCAGCTCTGCACCAGGGGATTAGGCAGCGGCTTTTGCACCTCAGGTGGGAGGCTAGACAGCACCCCAAGAATGTTCCCAGGGATCCCAAGATTGGAGCAGTGGATGGGCTCTCTTCCAGTCCCAGAGACTTGAATTATCTGGGGGGTCCTGGGGCTCAGATGCTTGGGTTCCCCTTGCTGTAGTCCAGTGGTAGCTAACCAGGCCTGGGATACACACACCAGTAAACAGAAACCTTCTCAGTGCCCAGCATCCAAACACCCTTAACTCTGACCAGATGAGTTCGGGTGAATATTTCTACGTCTGAAATATTAAATTCAGAGACATGAATGGAGAGGTCTCTCCCTCAGGGCTGTCACATCCCTTTGCTTTGGGCTGAGGGGAGCACCAATGGCCAGGAATTAATATAGGGAATTAATGAGTTACAGTCTCACTTTCAGCAACGTGTCATAAATCTCTCTGTTCCCTTTCCTTTCAGACTCCCCTTTTCTATTCATTTTTCAAACCCTCACTTCTGATCTCTGTTTATTTTCCTGTGTCTCTCCCACTCTCCTCCCCTCCCTGTTACAGAGCATCCCCCATGGCTGCTCCATTCCCCCCCACCGGGCCTCCGCTGGCTGATTTTATCCTTTCCCCTCTTGCTGTCACTTGGCTGGTTCCCCTGGCAGGGATATTTTCCTGTCACTCTTCTCATTTCTATTTTCCACCATTTCTCATAGACTCTCCCTTTATTCTTCTTTTATTTTCATTCACATTTTCCTTCTCGTTTCTTACATTTCCCTCTGGTTAAACCCACCTTGTCTCTGCCTCCCTCAGTGCTGCCAACCTCAGGAGTTTAAAAAAAATCATGAAACTGACACAATGATGATTTTTTTAAAGGTTATATAATGGGTTTTCCATCAATCCGCACCCCTTACCCATAACCCCCCCCCCCCCGCATGTGTGTGACCATTACACTGTTACCAGTTGTCCTGAAGTGACTTGGGTCCCTGCGGCAGGAGCTCTGGCTGGGAGACCCCAGTGAGATCTAATCCCACAGATCTGTACAAACCGCTCCCTGCTGCTGCTGCTTCTCCCCAACCCCCCAACCCTGATTGATTCATGCTGTGTCCCTGCCACCCCCACCTCCGCCTGTCCCCTGCCCGGCTGTTAGTGCTACCCCCTGCCCAGCCCCCACCTCTTCCCCTCAGGGCCCCTCCTGCAGCCCCAGGGGTTCTTCCCCCTCCTCCCCCCATGCCTGAGGCTGCAGAGAGGGAGGGGGAGGTGCTTCCAGGGGCCATAGAGATGAGGAGAAAGGGGCTGGGTAGATGGGAGTCCTCCAAGGTCATAGAGACTGGGGGGCGTGAGGCTAGAGAGGCTGATTTCCGGTTCCCCCTCTGCTGCGTGTCTCAGGGACACAGTCGGAGCCAGGATCCCCCTGCCCAGAACCAGGGTCGGATTCTCCCCCCAGGGACGGAGCCCGGCGGGAAAGTGAAGATCGGGGCCTCGTCACCAGCATCGATAAATGTCACCTGCCCCCGGTCACAGTCCAGACAAACCCGGATCCTGCTGGGGGCCCGGCTCAGGGGCAGGGGGGTCACAGGGGAGGTGAGAGCCTGGAACTGATCCCCCCAGCACCCCACAGCCCAGATCCCCCCCTTAGGGCTACGGCTGATCCATCCCTTCCTCCTCACAGACTCTCTGGCCACCCCCACAGCCCAGTATCCCCCAGCCCCCACCTCCACCTCCCAGCAATGTCTCCCCGAGGTGAATCCCTCACAGCCCAGCACACAGCCCCATGAGTCAAATCTCTCAGGGTGGTTGGGCAGTTGCTGCCACGTGTTTCCCTGTCTCACACGTTTCCGATCCTCCGACAGGACGAGGTTGGGATGAGCCGTGTCTGGATCCAGAGTCACATTCACTGGGGAGAGAGAATCAGAGCGTTAGCGGCAGAGCTCGGTCCTGTGGGAGGCTGGGACCATTTCTCACACTCCCCAGCAGCCCCGTTCTGGCTGGGACAGGCCTGGATCGCAGGTCGCTGCCTCTGTCCTGGGCATCTAAGACTGAGCAGAGACGTCACTGCAGTTCCTCAGTCTCTGTAAGGAGACCCGCGTCATTAGTTTCCCATTTGCTTGCATAAGCTTCAGCTCCCAGCTACCCCTGTTGGTTCTGCTCCATTCCCAGCAGGAGAGACACAGCCAGGAAGGTTTTAGTGAGGAGGGAGAAGAGGAAGCAGCTACAGTTTTGAACCCCAGAGGGAATCTCCCTCCTCTAATGCAGCCTCCACTCCCAGGCCAGGGAACAGAGAGGATGATGCAGCATTGGGGAAGAGCTGCTTAACACCAAAAAGTAGGAGGTGGCATTGAGTGAAGTAGCCCCATCCCCAGCCCAGAGAGAAGGGAGGAGCTGCCAGCATTAGAAGGAGAGGATCTCCTCAATCCAGGAAGCAGCGAGCAGCTCCAATGGGAGAGCCCAGCTCTGCCCAGAGGAAAAGCAGGACGTTGGAGAAGAGCGATGTGGAGACCCCCTGCTCCGGGAAAAAGCAGAGGGATGTGTCAGCCCTCGGAGCAGAGAGCTCTGTTCAGGTGCTTCTCAGGGAGAGTGTTTGTTCACTAGCATGGGCATGAACTCAGCACTAAGGTCGGTGTCAGGATTATTTGTGTGATGTCAGCTTGGGATCTCCCCAGGTGTTCCGGCACCTTGGTAGAATTTGGGGAGGGGGGTACTAGGTCGCACCACCTGTGGACCTGCCCTCTCCCTTCCCTGCCCCATTCTTCATCTTCTCGCCGAGGCCCTGCCCCTGGCCAGGCCGGGAGCCTTGGCCACTCTGGAGAGCCCCTGACCCTCCAACTTCCCATGTCCCCACTCTCCGGCGTGCACCATCCAGGGCAGGTGAAGGCTCCAGGAGGAAGAGGAGCAGAAGTGGGGCCACTGAGAGGGGCCAGCTCCGAGAAGATGCTGTGCTACACAGGGGAGAGCTGCCTCACCACGAAGCACAGCCACTTCCTGTGATGCTCCACACCTGCCCGAGGCTTGCAGTTTGGGGGAGCAACATATTCCCATGCCCCCAAACTATGCCCATGTTAAAAAGTGGGTGGGCTTGGCCTTCTGGCCCCCCATGTTCCTGTGCCCCTGGATCTCCTCTCTGTTTACTGGGTTATTTGTAGGGCTGTGTGTGTGTGTCATGGCCACTGTTGATTTGGTTGGTAACTTTCATTACAATCTCATGAAGATGATTTCACTGGAATATTCTCATAATTTAAAGACAGACAATCTCCAGCTGCAAAGAGACAGTTAGCTTTTCCGTAATTGGCGTTCTTCGAGATGTGTTGCTCATGTGTATTCCACAGTAGATGAGTGTGCTCGCCACGTGCAACAGTGCTGGAAGTTTTCCCCCTAGCAGTACTCATGGAGGGAAGCGCCCCCCATAACCCCTAGAGTGGTGCCTGCCTGGCACGGTATAAGGGGAGCTGCGCATTCCCCCCACCCTCAGTTCCTTCTTGCCAGTCAACTCCGGCAAAGAGGAAGGAATGTGGAATAGACATGAGCAACACATCTCGAAAAATGGAAAAGGTAACTGTCTTTTCTTCTTCAAGTGATTGACCATGTGTATTCCAACTTATATATGTGTATTCCAATAGGTGATTCCCAGTTATATGTGCTGGAGGTGGTTAGGAGTTCACAAGTTCTTGAGACGGAGTAGCACCCTGCCAAAGCTGGCATCATCCCTGGTTTGAGAGAGTATTGCATAGTGTGAGGTGCACATGTGAACTGAAGACCAGGTGGCGGCCCTACAAATGTCCTGTACAGGGCCATGGGCCATGAAGGCAGCTGACGAGGCCTGTGCCCGAGTCGAGTGTGCCCTCACAATGGGTGGCGGGGGGGGACATCCGCCAGCTCATAACAGGAGCGGATGCATGAAATGATCTAATTAGAAAGCTGCTGAATGGAAATCGGCTGGTCCCTCACATGCTCGGCCAACTCAAATGAACAGTTGCGAGGACTTTCTGAATGGCTTGGTCCACTCGAGGTAGAACGCCAGAGCTCGTCTCACATCGAGCATGTGGAGATGGCGCTCCTCACTAGTCACGTGAGGTTTGGAGCGGAGAACCAGTAGAAAAATGTCCTGAGCCATGTCGTAGGCAGAGACCACCTTCGGGAGGAACGCGGGGTGTGAGCAGAGCTGGACTTTGTCCTTATCAAAGACCGGATTTGGCGGCTCGGAGGTCAGGGCCCGGAGCTCAGAGACCTGCCTGGGCGACGTGATAGCAACCAGGAAGGCCACCTTCCATGAGAGGTGAGACCAGGAACACATGGTTATGGTTCAAAAAGGGGGCCCCGTAAGATGACCCAGCACCAGGTTCAGGTCCCATGGTGGGGCCAAGGGTTTAGAATATGGGTAAAGATGGTTCAAACTCTTAAGGAACCGACCAGTCTTAGCATGGGAAAATACTGTGTGTCCGTGCACCAGGGGATGGAAGGCTAATATGGCCACCAGGTGCACCCTGACTGACGAGGGTGCCAGGCCCTGGGCCCACAGGTGAAGGAGGTAATCAAAGATAAGCTGGATCAGGGCGGCCATTGGGAGCACACTCTGGTCTGCCGCCCACCTGTAAAACCAAGACCATTTTGTCAAGAAAGAGCGGCAAGTGGAGGGCCATCTCCTTTCAAGAGGACACGTACTTTCCTTGCCACCTAGCCACTGAGCAGCCACGCTGTGAAGTGAAGAGCTGCTAGGTTGGGGTGGAGGAGGAAGCCCTGGTCCTGGGAGAGCAGGTCTGAGTGGAGCAGCAATGGCCATGGCGGAGCCACCACCAGGCCCAAGAGGGTCCCGTACCAGTGCTGTCTGGGCCACGCCGGGACAATGAGGAGGATCCTGACTTTGTCCATTTTCATTTTCTCCAGGACCCTGCCGATCAGCAGGAATGGGGGAAAGGCATAGAGAAGCTGGCCTGACAGGACAGGATAAAGGCATCGGAGATAGCTCCACTCCCTAGGCACTCCCG
This sequence comes from Chelonoidis abingdonii, assembly GCF_003597395.2. Classification (NCBI taxonomy): domain Eukaryota; kingdom Metazoa; phylum Chordata; order Testudines; family Testudinidae; genus Chelonoidis; species Chelonoidis abingdonii. The sequence continues at coordinate 133,037 of NW_027424619.1, forward strand.
GGAGCAGAACCGGGGGCATTGTCAGTTCTGCTGGGTTGCGAACAGGTCCACCTGGGGAGTTCCCCACCTTCGGAAGAGCTGGTGGGCCACCTCTGGGTGTAGAGACCACTCGTGCTGAGAGGAGAAGTTTCTGCTCAAGCGATCCAGCCTCACATTCTGGGCACCTGGCAGGTGAAAGGCTTTTAGGTGGATGTCGTGGGCTATACAGAAGTCCCACAGACTGAGTGCTTCGTGGCAGAGAGCAGAGGATCGAGCCCCGCCTTACCTGTTGATATAGAACATCAAGACCATGTTGTCTGGGACAACCCTGACTACCTTGCCGTTCAGGTGAGAGCGGAAGGCCATACGCACAGTCCCACCACCCTGAGTTCCTTGACATTTATGTGAAGGGTCAGGTCCTGCAGAGACCACAGCCCTGGGGTCTGAAAATTCCCCACATGGGCCCCCCAGCCCAGGTCTGATGCATCAGACACCAGCTCCAACGACAAGTACCTGTCCCTGAACAGGACCCCTTGGAGCATGTTGCTTGGGGCGTACCACCACCGCAGGGTGGTGAGCACTGAATTTGGCACAGTGAAGACCTAGTCCTCCTGCGGGATGGTGGGGGTGTGGTCACAATCAGGTCCTCCGCACAGGGCGAGGAGGCTGGTGCAGTGCTTTGGGTGTTGGCCAGCACCAGAGGATCTGCCACCTGGTCAAACTCCGGGCCCGGTACTGAGGACACGAGTCCCACTGATTCCTTTCCCAGCAGTGTAGCAGAGACCAATGGTGCTTTCCGATGTCCCGGCCATCGAGCAAGCCCACACCAGGGGCTGCGCCGGAGGCCACGGTGACCACTGGTACCACTGGGCTGGCCATGATGCTCAGTGCCATCGCACTTGCTGCAGCACCGGCGGATCTGGCTGTTCGAGTTGGCTAGCCTGGCCTGTAGATGAATGGCCGTGAGCAGAGGCCGGGCTGGCATACGACCCGCTGCTGTTTCTGGACTGGGAGTAGAGGTGGTGTCGCAATCTGCATCGGAAAAGGGACCGCGATCTCGATGCGGAGGAACGGCACCAATGGTAGTAGCTGCTTCGTGATCGGTCTCGACAGGCAGACCCACGACAATGGGATGCCGGCGATGGACACCTGGGGCTACGGTGCCTTGCTGGAGACTTGGAGCAGGAGTCCAAGCGGGAACAGCATCGACGATCATGCCGTGACCGACTGCGGTATCTCCTTCAAGATGAGGACCATTGGCGACCTCCGCCACAGTCCCGTCGATATTTGCTCTGCGAAGAGGAGCGGTGCCGGGAGTCCTGGTTGGATGGCACTCATCCAAACAGTCTGGCTGGCGCTGAGAGTGATCCACATGGACTGGGTCCTGAATGGTCGCTGGGCAGTGAGTGGTGTCAGGAAAGTTCCCGAGACTGGTACCAGGCCGGCGGTGACTGCGGCGATCCCAGCGGTGGCTTGCATCTGGAGCGTGGGGCAGCTCCCTTATAATGCGCCAGCCAAGCACCAATCCAGGCAGGGCCGGCTCTAGGCACCAGCCCTCCAAGCACATGCTTGGGACTGCACTTCCTAAGGGGCGGCAAAATCCCCCCTCCCTATTTTTTTTCCCCTTTTTTGCTTGGAGTGACAAAAAGCCATTCTCCCTGTCAGCGTGTGAGCCGGGATCCACACCCCCTGCCCTGCTTGGCGGCACCTGCACAGCCCACTGGGGCAGGAAAACGCTGTGTCACCCTGGGGAGTCTCAGAGTGGCAGCAGCAGCGGGACCCCTCCCCCCTCCCTGCATCCCAGGCCACGCTTCCCTCCCTCCTTGGCTCCTCATACGCTCTGGGAGCCCCTCTCGCAGCCACAGTCTGGGCTCGGCTCCCCCTCCCTCCCTGGCTCCTCACACACTCCGGGAGCCTCTCTCACCGCTGCCGCAGCCCGCGCTTGGCTCCAGGGCCTGGGCTGCGGGGGCGAGAGGGGATCCTGGAGTGTGTGAGGAGGTGAGTGGCCAGTTGGGCTCCTCGGTGCTGAGCAGGTAGCCCCGCAGCTGGAGATCCTCACCTTCCCACGCGCTGGGGCTGGGCCAGGGCCAGGGCACCGTGGGTTCCGGGGGCGCTCTCCAGGTCCTTGGCCGCCAGCATGTCGGGGGTGAGGGCAGAGAGCACGAACTGATCTACCTCAGCCACCAGCGGCGCCGTGAAGACCAGAGAGGGGGCCGTGTTCTCCATGCCACCCTGCAGCTGCACTGCCACCTGGAAGTACTCCCGCTCCACACCGCCCAGCAGCTCCACCAAAATAGGGACGGAGTCCCGGCTGGGCCAGAGCTCAGCTGCCGTGTGCTGGTAGCAGATCCCACATTTGGGGGTGGGGAGCCTAGTGCTGGGGCGGCTGGGGTGTGGGTGAGCGGGGGAGAGAGAGCCCAGTGCTGGGGTGGTGGTGGGGGCCTTTGGCTGGGGTGTGGGGGCAGCCAAAAATTTTTTTGCTTGGGGCAGCAAAAAACCTAGAGCTGGCCCTGAATCCAGGAGTCTCAGGGGCTGCTCCCCACACAAGGGTACTGCTAGGGGAAAAACTTCCAGCACTGGAGCAGGTGGCGAGCACGCACACCTATTGTGGAATAGACGTGAGCAATCACTGGAAGAAGAACTCACCCTGTCTGTGTGCTCCTAGGGGTTTCCCAATTTGTGTCTCCAGCAGAGTGTCTGGTGGGGGAAAGGAGAAAAGAGACGAGATTTCAGGCTTTCCTATTTGTAACAGCATCCCCACTCTTAACACATAGAACTGTTTTCATCATGACAGAACAGACTGAAAGGCCCAGAGACACACTCAGGCAATTAATATAAACTAAATGAAACCTTCTCTTTCCTCTCTCATTCAGGCATCTCCCAGCAATGAAACCAACCTCCCTGCAGCCTCACAACCATCCCAGGACACACAATCTGTAACAGAGATTTATTTTCCCCCTCATCATCCCCTCCCACCCCTGAGACTCCAGTTGGTTTCTCTCATTCACTCACTGCCTTTTGTCGTACCCTAAACTCAGATCATACAAAGACTTTATCATAAAAGTAACTTTACCCACTTTGGGCCCTTTGGCCAGGGGTAGGTGGCATCATATTGTGTGATGGACACTTGACAAAATTATCAAACTTAGTGATGGACGTTGGCGGGGTGTTATGTCATTCAGTCATTCAACCCATAAATTAACACACAATTTTCCACACTGAAAAAACCATAACCTGGCTAGGTAGTTAATAAATAATAAACAACAACAATAAATTAAACTGCCTTTAGTGTTTTTGAATGTACCTCACTGCTGCAGTTGATATTTTTTTTGTAGGATGGTGGCACTGAAATAAATATCTATCCTAAAACCATATATCAATGCGTTATTGTCACTACTTTCTTGTTTAAATAATTTGTCTTCTGGGAGGAGGAGAAGGAGGAGTGTGTGTGTGTCCCACCTTTACACTGCTTACCCCATGTCTCTCCCCAGTCTGTGTCCCTTACATGGGAGATCCCCCATCATGTCACAGGATATGGGAAGCAGAGGAGGGGGGTCTCTCAGTGGAGCTGGGTTTCCCACCCTCTCAATGTGACCAGGGCACCCCCCTCCAGGCAAGGATTATCCCAGGGTGGGTGGGAACATCCTCTGCCTCCTGACAAGGACGATCTCTGCTGGGGGCAGGGGTCTCTTGTGAGCAGGGATGGAACAAATTCTTGTGTGGGGGTGTGTGTGACGAACTGGGAATGTTCTTAATGTTTTCTCTGAATACAGAGTTGGTGCCTCAGTGTCTCCTATGCAGTTCTTAAGTATCTAGGTGGTGTGTGATTGCTGCAGAGCAAAGGGTCAGTGCACATAAATGCCTGACACTGTCTCCTAACAACTGATGGCCTGGGCCCCTTCTCTGCAAAGGTGCCAACTGAAGGTGTTGGAGACAAAGAGATCAGGTGACCTCCTGGCCCAGGAAAGGAACTGAGCAGAGTGAGGTCTTCAAACCACAATTTTGAGGACTTCAATAACTCAGTCATGGGTTAGGGGTTGTTATAAAAGTGGATGGGTAGGGTTCTGTGGCCTGCCTTGTGCAGGAGGTCAGACTAGATGATCATATTGGTCCCTTCTGACCTATGAGTCTATGAGGAGGGGCTGGAGGGGTTTTCAGTCTGGAACAGGCTGGGGAGGAGGAGTGAAGTGCAGATGTGGGGTCTGGCTCACTGCCTCCCCAGAATGGACCTGGCTAAGGGGTCCCGTTCGCAGTACCTAGAAGCTCTCTTTTAGATTGTGTTCCTGCCATCAAATAAACCTCTGTTTTACTGGATGGCTGAGAGTCATGTCTGACTGCGAAGTGGGGGTGCAGGACCCTCTGGCTTCCCCAGGAACCTGCCAGGGTGGGCTCACTGTGGGAAGCGCACGGAGGGGCAGAGGATGCTGAATGCTCCAAGGAGAGACCCAGGAGGTATAGACGTGTGAGCTTCTTGCCCAGAAGACAGTCTGCTCCAAGGGAGAGGAGGCTCCCCAAAGTCATGCCTGGCTTTGTGGGAAGCAGTTCCAGAGCATCGCCCGAGGACTCCGTGACAGGGGGGCTCACCTCTGGTGGCTCCCCAAAGTGGCTTCCATTTGTCTCTCATCCCTGCTGCTGCAGTGGAGCTAGGCTGAGGGGAGCTGTGCAATATGGAGGCAGCACTGAGGGGCTAGAGGTAAGTAGAGGGGGGCTGTGCAGTGGAGACAGCACTGAAGGGCTGGAGCTGGGCTGAGCGGGGCTGTGCATCCAGCCACAGAGAAGTCCAATACCCCCTGTGCGGAGACAAGGGTCAAAGTGACGTGTGCATAATCAGTGGTAATAAACCAATGAGAGAAGAGAACAAGAACATGAAAATAACTTGAAGAAAAAAGCCCTGCCAATGAAATGTTCATGCATGTGCAGAGTATGACCTATATAGGGTACTTCAGTTTCATATCACTCAAAGGTGATTGGAAAAGAACTAATAACTATGCAATTTGGATGTGTATAATATGTCAGAGATTGTAAGGGGTAATCAGAGCTTCATAGGAAAAATCCCCCATGACCCGCCTATGCCCCGGGAGAAGGGAACTGGCCAGCACTTCTTTCTATATGTGATGGCTCGTAGCAAATACCCCAATGGCTGGTGATGGGGCACTAGACGAGGAGGGCTCTGAGTTAGAGAAAATTCTTTCCCAGGTGTCTGGCTGCTGGGTCTTGCTGAAATGCTCAACTGACCAACATATTTGGGATAGGGAAAGAATTTTCCACCAAGTCAAATTGCCAGAGACCCTGTTTTTGTTTTGGTTTGGTTTTTGTACAGATGCTATACTAGAATCAATGGTGGAGTCTCTGTAACTTGAAATCTTTAAATCAGTATTTGAGAACTTCAGCAATTCAGCCAGAACAGATGGATCATGAGGGTCCCTTCTGACCTTAAAGTCTGTGAGTCATTTCTTACTTTGTAATTGTAATTGCAAGGCATCTTTGTGGTGCAAACACGGTTTGAATTAATCAACCTGAACGTCTTGGACCAAGTGTCTGGCCTTCTCACCCAACATTAAATAGAACCATCATCTAAGTGTGAACCAATTGACCAGCACCATTCTCTTCCCACAGTCTCAGAAGTTCATCCCAATTTCCATTGCTAGATCCATTTTAGGTACCTTTGCATTTCCTCAGAGTCGCCGATAGCACAATAGTTTTCTGGGAGAAATCGCTGACTTGCTCTTTCAGTTCAGGAGAAATCTCCTCTGGCTGCTGGAACTTCCTCTTCTCACACCTAGAAAGAAATAATTTCACGTGATTATATTTCATTGTGTGATTCATTATAAGTTCTGGCTAGTGAGTCCCTGCTCTAATATGCCTGGAGTCAGAATTCCTCGACTTCTCCCAGCCTCAGAGTAGGTGCAACACAGCCCATGGCCGTACAACCTTCCTTTCAAAGGACTCATTAATATTCTTCAGCTCTGGGGACAAAAGGGGAAGTGAGTCTCCAGGGCCAATTTACTCCTTGTCTGCCATGTTCTGAGGAACAAGCAATTCCTGTGTGAAGTGCTGTAGAAATCTGTCCACTAGGAACCAGACTGAGACGCCAATTCCTCCCTCCCCACTTCATTCCACACAGGTCTCCTAACAACACTTAGGCTGGAAAAAACTCTTCACCACTGCTGCCTGGGTTGAATAGTGACCAGTGCCCCAGTAGTGACAGGTCCATATTCCATCCCCACAATCCTGAGGCAGCCAGTCCCCCGTGGATGTGACATCTCTTGCAAATACTTTAGGTCAGTCCTTCCCATTGAATGGAGAATTCCAGGGTGAGAACCTCAGGATTAAGTTTATCTGAGAGATTTGTATCCAAAATGTGACCTTCCCCACACATGTTGCTGTGGAGATGCAGTGCTAACATTATCTCCATGGTCTTTCTCAGCATTGCCAAGTATGTGTGGGACTGAGAGAGAGCCACGTACCTGCTTACGATGCTTTTGACATCCTAGAGGAGAGAGAGAGGAGAGAGATTAAAAAAAAATCTCCGTACCACCTGACACACACTTGGGATTCCAGGCAAGGGATTTTGCAAATACAGGGAAAATCAACTCTGCTCTGGCCTCGGGGCCACGGTTTCACTGAGCTAATGGGGCTTTTCCATCTCTAATATCAATGTGTCTGTGAGTCTGCAAAGAACAATCGTCATTCACATGTCAGCAATGCACACATTGAGTTACACTGAGATCTCTGATTGCTGGATCCCTGTGCCCCTAGTTCAGGAATTGTCCTGTCCCTGTGTTTGGATTTGGGATGTTTCTAGCTCAGTCTCACCTGCAGGCATTCACTTGCTGGCTTCTGACACTTGCCCTCCAGCTCACTGATCAACTCACTGAGACAGGAAACTTCCTCGGAGAGTTTGGTGATATTTTCACTTTGTATCTTCACAATCTCCTCGTCCAGCTTCTCCAGCTGGGCCAGCAGGAGTTGCTCTTGTGCCTCCAGGAACTGCTGGAGTTGCTGAAATTCAGACACAATCTTTTGCCTCTCAGTTTCTGTCTGTTTCTATAAGAAATAAGGAAAGGGCTGGTCAGGAACATGGATGGAGCCTGATGACCTTTCATACAGTCTTACAAGAGAGAGTTTCTTTACAATCTCTAACACCTCTGTGTAGCGACCAGGACATGAGCAGTCAGGCCTAGTGCTCAGAGCTGCAGTTGGAAATCGGGAACTGCAGACAAAGTCAGAGCTGGAGTCAAAGTCAGGATCTCAGCGAGGGTTGGGGCTACAGTCGAGCTCAGGAGTCATGCCAACGGCTGAGTCAGAATCAGTGTCCGGAGCATTGCAAGTGAAACCTGAGACAGGGATAACACCAGGGCCAAGCCAGAGTCAGGGTCCAGTCCAGCATGAGATCGGGAGTTCATGTAGCTGTTTGGACAACTTCCCGTGACTCCTGCTGGCGTAATTCCTGCATCTAAACGTCTGCTCCAATCAGGAGCTTCGTAGGCAGATTCTCTGGTGGGCCAGAGTTCCACTAGCCCCTCCCCTGCTGGCTCTGGAGAGCGGTTGGGCTGTAATGACAGTCTCTGTGGACTGAGGTTCAAAACCCACCATTCTTCACATCCTGACACTTGACTATACACTGTGATCACAAGGGAGATGATTTTCTTACAGCTTCCCATTTGGCCCCCATCTCTTGGAAAGGGCTGTCTCCATGTCTACTGGGATATAGTCAGTGCAGTTTGGGAGAAATGTTGTGAAAGCCACAAGGGGTAGTAATTAACTCATGAATTAAAATGCATCTTAGATCCTGCAGAAGATGCTGTTGACCTTCTCAGGGGAAAGAACAGTTGTGATATGCACACCTGTACACACACACACACACAATATCCCATGATCATGGAGAAACACCACACAAAGGCCACAGAGAAATCTACCAATAAACATCCGTCCCACCTCCATGTCCCAGCAGGCGAAGAACAACAGGCACCTACCAGATACTCCTGGCTTCTCTTCTCTCCAGTCACTTGAAATCCCAGCAGCTTTTCTCTCTCTTCCCTCAGAGTCTTCAAATGGGCTTGTATTTTTTCCTGACAAACAGAAATGTTTTGGTGGGTTTATTTTGAGGATTGTAGGGGGTAGATGAGGTGTTTTTCCACCCAAAATTCAAGGTAACAGTCAGTCTTCCTAGATAGTCTAGGTGGGTAAGGCAATATCTTCTGCTGGCTCAGCTCCTGTTGGTAAGAGAGTTCCACACAGCTCAGCTCTGGGAAACATACTTTTTCCTGGGTCTGAAGAAGAGCTCTGTGAACGTTTGAAGCTTGTCATTCACCCACAGAAGCTGGCCATGAGCAGATACTACTTCACCTACCTTGCCTCTCTAATATCCTGGGACCAACACAGTTACAACAACACTGTGTACAGCAGTGGGTCTTTGTAGAGGTAGGACATCAGAGACACCAAGGGAATGAAACCTTATTTATGGAAATTGGGTGGGTTTTGTATTCAGATTGTTTGAAGTTATTACGTCCACTCTCTCCACTGAGTCGAACCAGTGGAAAACTGGTGTCCCATGAGAAAATTTAACGAACAGTGATACCAACCCCATAAGCCACCGGGGGAAGCCATGTAGGCCGGGATGCTCAAGGGAGTCCAACTCCATTGACTTTCAGCCCCCAGATGATTGAACTGGCTGGAGTAGGGCAAAGACCATTAGATGTGTTGGTTTGTGTTAGGAACAGCTGGGGTTTGCCCTAGTGCAGTCCCAGCCCCTTTCCAGGGCAATGGCCTCTGGGTAGCTACCCTAAAATCCCTAGCAAAGACCCCAAAAGCAGTGGATTCTGGGAGATCTCAAAAAGCTGCCTGGTGGGACTAATGGAACCACCTTGGCTGGACCTTGCCCAGGAAAACACGAGAAAAGGTCAGACTGACAGGTCCGCACTGCCCAGGGCTTAGTTTTGCTGAAGATAAGTCGAATCCCAGTGGTACTTGGCATGGACCTGCGCTGTCTGGAGCCCTTGTGGGTGTAGACTCAAGGTACTCGGGGTCCCACACAGTGTTCAGCTCAATTATCTCCTCTAGTGCAGGTCGGCAGCATCCTAGTTTAATCCCTCATGGAGCAGCACAGGAGTTCAGATTCCCAGTGGGAAACCTCATCTCCCTGCTGGGCCTAGGGCCTGTATCAAGGAGTCTTTTTCTCCTAATCTCTGCACTTCATCACTGCTCAGTGCTGCTGAAAGGGGCAGAGTAGCTGGTGGTTAGGGCACTGAACTGGGCCTTGGAAAACCAGGTTTTTATATCCAGCTCTGACATGGATCTGCTTAGTCACCTTGGACAAGTCACTTCTTACCGTGCCGCAGTTTCCCCCTCCCACCCTTTGTCTGTCTTGTCCAGTTAGACTGTAAACGGATTGCCCCTCACTGGATTTTGTGCAAGGACTCCTACAAGCGAGGTCAGATCTCACCTGGGGTCTGTAGGGGATGCAAATAACAATAAACACTGTGACACAACCAGTAATACCAGCCGCAGCTTGTAACTCCCCTATCAGCTTTCATGCAATGAAGGCTACACACAGCTGAACGAGGCAGTTACACCATTAACCTCTAATTAACATCCAAAGTTATCACCCATTAGACTGGACAGCACCTCAGTACCTTGTACTCCTGGGCAGCTTCCTGTATGGGAACCACCCTGTGAGCGCGGTGAGCCCGGGACTCTCTGCAGATCACACAGATGGGGGTTTGATCCTCCTCACAGAACAGTTTCAGAGCCTCTTGGTGTTCCCCGCACACCCCGTCCCCTCCTGCTCCCTTTGCTGCTTGTAAACTCAGTCGCATGGTGATTTCTACGATGTTTGCCAGCTTCCTGTTGGGCCTGAGGTTTCTCTGCTGCACAGTTTCTCTGCACTGAGGGCAGGAGGCGGCTGTATCGGATCCCTCCCAGCACTGGCTGATGCAGGCTTGGCAGAAATGGTGCCCACACTCCAGACTGACAGGTTCTGTGAAATACTCCAGACAGACGGGACATGTCACTTCCTCCTGGAGACTTTCCATGGGGCTCTCTGCAGCCATGGCTCCTCTGGGCAGTTTGTAACAGACTTTGTTTCAAATTCCTGAATTCACACTTTGCCCCGCCTGCAGCAGGAAGGGGGTGTTTCCTTGCCTGAAAATGAATCATGCTGTTTGCTGAGCAGGAAGGACCCAGCCAATGTCACCCCTGGAGGCTTTAGTGTAAAAATATATCACTAGGGCTCCGGTCTTGCAATCAGCCCCTGTGCTAGTGGGGAGGGACACTGAGGCATCCCCTTGTGAGGATGAGCCTGCAGGAGCAGGAGCTGGGTGTTAGGAGGGATAGTCAGGCTGGGCAGAATTTTGTCATAATATATAGTTTTGACAGATGTTTATTTTTAAGCAATTTTTATATTTATTGATTTAAACATTCACAACAATCTAGGTTTTAAGCATTTCATTCTAATTAAAATTTTCATGGTTGTGGGAAATTATGGGGGGGATCAGACAATATTTTGGTCAGGCCAGAACTCTTTAGTGCCACTGGACACAGAGTCAAAATGTTGAAGCTTTAGAACTGTTAAAATTGTCTGTGAGCAGGTAAATCTCCTCCCACCCCCAGCAGCTCCCCCAGGACAGTAACCCAGTGCCTCCCCCACCACCACACGGACCAAGGCTGAAAGTCCATCTGATGGTAGCTCAGGGGCCTGTGGATTGTGCTCAGATCTCAGCCTGGGCCCTATGGGGGGCACGTGCCCCTGCAACACCACCACTCCCAGCAAGGCCTGCACCGATCTTCTCCCTGTGTGTCAGTCCCAGCAGAGAGACCAGGGACTGCAGGGAGACCAAGCTCCTGTCCCCCAGATGAGGGCTGGGGCCCAATGGCCGAGGGCAGCGGGTGTGTGGGGAGCTCGCAGTAGGGCCTGCAGGGCACATGGTGTGGGATACACAGAGACCTCTCAGGCCACTTGCCCATTGCGGCTGCTGCAGAAGGGGATGTGGGGACAGACTGAGGAGGCCTGGGGCAGTCTGGGAAGCCGCCATCGGGGACAAGGAGAGGGAATTCGGCTGTGGTGGGGGAGCCGTGCTAGGCAGAGATGCTGCTGCAGATGCAGCTAGTTACCTGGATCATTTCCACATTGGGGGCACCAGCATCAAATGGGTGAGCAATGCACCATAGGTATGTATCCCACAGTGCAGTGTTGTGGGAAGGAAGAGCTGGTCGCTGCCCATCTTGGAATTCTCTGAGTTCTCCCCCAAGAGCAGCATCACAAGTAGCTCTGAGCTCTGCATGCTGAGGAATGGCAAAGCAGCACAGCCGTCTGCCTGCTGGTGTTCCTAGTGCAGAGCAGAACAGGAGCATTCCAATGATTTGCTCTTTCTTTGTTCCTCAAAGGGTTAGGGTTGAAAGAGGGAAGATGGCGCCAAATGTGGACACAAAAACAGGGATTGCTGGGATGTGAAGCGATGCATCACGGGGCGTGGGGACAGGAAGCAGAACGACCCGCACTCTCCCCCCGCTTCCCACAACCACGGCGCCAAAACGGGACGAGGTGCTCTGTGGGATAGCTGCCCATAATGCAGCACTCCCAACACCACTGCAAATGCTGCAAACGTGGTCACACTGCAGCGCTGGTAGCTGTCAGTGTGGCCACACTCCAGCGCTTTCCCTATACAGCTGTACGAAGACAGCTGTAACTCCCAGCGCTGCACACCTGCACGTGTAGCCAAACCCTGAGCAAGGCAATCAGGGCAGGCATTGTGGGACACTGAGGGAAGCCAGTTCTGTCCACAAAACAATCAGCAGTGTCCACACTGGCTCTTTGTCCACAATAAAGAGAGGGGAAAAGACAAAAGTCTCTCCTAGGGGTTGCGACGTTGCACTCCATGTGCTTTATGAAATTAGGCTTATGAATCTGGAATGTGCTTTATGCCAAAGGTTTCTTATAACATATTGGAAACCGGAATGTCTGGAGGCCGGGGGGGCAGGTTTATATGACTTTCGGTGGTGCTCAGAACAAATGCAAGTTCTGCCTCCTCCCCCCTGCCCACCGCACACACCTGCCTTGTGAGCCAATATACAGTGACTCCTCACTTAAAGTCGTCCCAGAAAATGTTGTTTTGTTGTTACATTGCTGATCAATTAGAGCAGTGATTCTCAACTCTCTTTTTCACAGATTACTTGAAAATTGCTCAGGGTCTCGGTGGGCCACTTAATGATCTTTCCAGATGTTGTTTATACCATTAGCTAAGGATTGTAAAGTGCTTTGGATAAAAGTGATATATTAAAAAAAACACTTTAATAATCGTTTGTTTGTTCTACACACAAAAGCACACAACTCATATTTTAATATCACTAGTCTTAACCTTTCTAATGCAATGGATGTGCCCTCTCTTCCCTGCCACGGCAGCCCCCAAGTTGGGTTTGGGAAGGAGGGAGGGTCTCTCCATCTCTCCCCCACCACAGCGGCCCCCGAGCTGGGTCTGGGAAGGAGGGGTGGTTTGTCCCCAGCAGCCGCAGTCCTGGAGCAGGGGTAAGTTGCCTCTTTCTCTGGCTGCCACACCCCGAAACATCCCAAATTCCCCAACCTCCTTTTCCCACACCACTGCCCCCTCCCACTTAATCCTTATTTCCCCCTCCCCACTCCCAAGGCCACCACCTGACCTTATATGTTCATCTCCAGGGTCCAGGCACCTAATTAGTGGAGCCATACCTCCATGACTCCACTAATTAGGTGGGTGGCCCTTCAGTCTCTCATGTATGGCCGCCCAGGCGTGCACCTTTAGAGGGAACTATCCACGGACCACCTGAATGGAGCTCACAGATCACTGCTGGTCCGTGGACCACAGTTTGAGAACCTCTGTATTGGGGAACATGCTCATTTAAAGTTGTGCAATGCTCCCTCATAACGTTGTTTAGCAGCCATCTGCTTTGTCCACTGCTTGCAGAAAGAACAGCCTGTTGGAGCTAGTGGTGGGGGCTTGGAACCAGGGTGAATCGGCAGCCCCACAACAGCCCCCCTGAGTTCCCTGTGTGGCCTTAGAGCTGTTCCCGTGAACCTCCTGGTTGCGGAGTGGGCGGGGGGAGGGGGAGAGAGGTGCTGATGTCAGGGTGTCCCCCTCCCCAAAGAGCAGGTGAGAGGACACGACAGGACTCGGGGAGCTTGCTGGCAGCAGCTGCTGTCTCAACTTGTGGATCTACTTAAAAAAGCAATGTACTTAGAGTGGAGTCAGCCTACTTTAAAGGGGCAATGCGTGTCTCTCACACACAGGGTGTTCGAGTCTGTCTCTCTCTGCCATGTTGTCTCCCCCTCCCTCCATTAATGCAGCCTTGTAGTGTGTGAGGCTACATTAGCAACAATGTGTTAACTCTTGAGGGCTCAGCTGAGTGCTCGTTCATCATTTAGCAGTAAGGCATCCCTGGGAAACAGCCACCCTCTGACTTCACCACCTCCACCAAGCTGCACAACCATCACTGCGGTGTACAGTATTAAACTGTTTGTTTAAAACTTACCCTGTGTATGTGTGCATATATATATAAGTATAGTCTTATGTCTGGCAAAAAAAATCCCTGGAACTTAACCCCCCTCCCCCATTTACATTAATTCTTATGGGGAAATTGAAATTGCTTAACATCATTTTACTTAAAGTAGAATTTTTCAGGAACAGAACTACAATGTGAAGTGAGGAGTTACTGTAGATTTTTAAAAAATGTGAGGGCTTGGGGGTGGGGCTGGTGATGAGAGGTTTAGAGTGTGGGAGGGGGCTCAGGGCTAGGGCAGAGGGCTGGGGTGAGAGCTGGAGATGAGGCGTTTGGGGTGCAGGCGGGCCAGAGAGGAGGACTCCCCGCAGCCCTTTCTTCGCAGGCAGCAGCGAGCTCTGGGGGAGGGGCCCCCCACATCCCCCAGCACCATGCTCACCTCACACTACTGTCAGTGCACGTGCTCCTAAGGCCCCTCTCAAGTCCACGAAGTCCCCTCCCCTCCCCTGTGGTGGGGGCAGGGGAGGGGTTGCCATCACGTGTGCCTCCTCTCCTGCTGCTGCCCCTCACTGTAGCCTCACTCGGGGTGGGGGCTGGGGCTACCCCTTGTCCAGAGTGGGGCAAGAGCAGTGACTGCAGGCAGGAGGGTCCCCCCAGAAAATGAAAGGATCCGAGGGGGAAAGGCAGGCTTGGGATCAGTCTGCCCTGGTAGTAGTGGGTGGGGGGCACTACGACCCTGTGGCGGCAGTTGATGAACATGTGGAGTGCAGAGGAGAGGCAGGGACTCTCTGGGGCCTGGGAGAGGCACAGGGGCAGCAGGCGGGGATGGGAAAGAGACCTGGCCCTGAACATTGCTGGAGCCCAGGCACCACGGGCTCATGTAACTCGCTGCCCCTGCTGGAGCCGTGCCCATTCTGGCAGGACAGTTGTTCTCAGTGGTACCCCAGCGCATCAAGTGACAGTCTCAAAGGGGTCTCTGTGACTGAACCTGTCACAGGGACGGACTTTTTTTGTTGCCTGGGGTCCCACACAGCATTTAGTCCAGTGATCTCCTCTAGTGCAGGCCGGCAGCATCTGAGTTTAACCCCTCATGGGGCAGCACAGGAGTTCAGAATCCCAGTGAGAAACCTTCTCTCCCTCTGAGCCTAGGGCCTGTATCAAAGAGTCTTTTCCTCCTAATCTCTGCACTTCATCACTGCTCAGTGCTGCTGAAAGGGGCAGAGTAGCTAGTGGTTAGGGCACTGAACTGGGCCTTGGAAAACCAGGTTTTTATATCCAGCTCTGACATGGATCTGCTGAGTCCCCTTGGACAAGTCATTTCCCCGTATCATGCCTCAGTTTCCCCTCCCACCCTTTGTCTGTCTTCTTGTAGCGGAGTGGGACCGGGGCTCAACCCTCCTTGAGGGCAGAGGGGAGCCACACTGGCTCACCACACTCAGTCGGCCCGGGGCCCGCCCCTTGCTTCGGGGCTGGGCAGCGGCCCACTATCACTTAGGGCTCCGACGCTCTGCTGCAGGGCTGAGCAAGCAAGCACAGTTACTGGGTGACTCAGGCCATCTGCTGCAGGGCTGAGCAAACAAACGACAGTCTAGAAGCCCAGGCCCTGGGGAGGGCAGGGCAATAAGCAGCTCAGGTGAATAAAGCCCAGGCCCTGGCTCAGGGCAGGGCAGCAAGCCACTCAGGGCTCAGGCCCTTCAGGAGGAGCTGAGCAAACCACCACCATGAATGGGCTCCTCAGGCCCGGGGAGGGGGAGTCTGCCACCCTTGGAGGGGTGGCAGGGGGAACGCAGGCCCTTCCACTCCACTGCATTGCAGCCCGGGGCCCTAGCAGCAGTTAACACCAGTGACGGTCAGTGGGGCATCCTGACTGAAACACACTGACATCGGCTCAGGGGAGTCAGCAGCCTGACTGGAGCCGGCTGCCCCCGGGCCACTTCCAACCTCCCCCTCACTGGGTACCTGACATCCACCAGCGTTGTCCGGTAGGTGCCAGACCATGGGTTCCTCAGGATACCGGGCGTCGGGAGGTCCAGTCCACTCCTCCGGGTACCGGCCGTCAGGAAGCTCAGACAGCTCCTCTGGGTACTGAGCACAGGGTAGGCTGAGCCCAGCAGGAGCTCAGACCCCAACATCTACCTTCTCCAACAGCCTCCTCTCAACTGAGCGCTGGGGCCTGGCTTTTATACTTCCTGTCCCGCCCCTTAACTTCCAGGGGGCGGGGACAGACAGCAGTTGCTCCGCCCATTGCCACACCTGTTCTGGCCTGTTCCACTCAGGCGCGGAGGGGAGTGAGGCCCCCTCGCTACACTTGTCCAGTTAGACTGTAAATGGCTCAGGGCAGAGATTGTCCCTCACTGGATTTTGTGCAAGGCTTCCTACAATCGAGGTCAGAGTTCATTTGGTGTCTGTAGGGGATGCATATAACAATAAACACTGTCATACAACCAGTAATACCAGCCACAGCTTGTAACTCCCCTATCAGCTTTCATGCAGTGAAGGCTACACACAGCTGAACGATGCAGTTACATCATAAACCTGTAATTAACATCCAAAGTTATCACCCATTAGACTGGACAGAAACTCAGTACCTTTTACTCCTGAGCAGCTTCCTCTATGGGAACCACCGTGTGAGTGCGGTGAGCCCGGGATCTTCCGCACACCACACAGATGGGAGTTTGATCCTCTTCACAGAACAGTTTCAGAGCCTCCTGGTGTTCCATACACACCCTGTCCCCTCCTGCTCTCTTTGCTGCCTGTAAACTCAGCCACTTTGTGATTTCTAGGACATTTGCCAGCTGCCAGTTGGGCCTGAGGTTTCTCTGTTGCACAGTTTTTCTGCACTGAGGGCAGGAAGCGGCTGTAGCGGATCCCTCCCAGCACTGGCTGATGCAGGCTCGGCAGATATTGTGCCCACACTCCAGAGTGACAGGTTCTGTGAAATACTCCAGACAGACGAGACATGTCACTTCCTCCAGGAGACTTTCCACAGGGTTATCTCCGGCCATGGCTCCCTCTGGGCAGTAGAACAGGGACAGTTTCACTTTCCTGATGTCAGGAATGTAGAGGCAGGTTAGTGATGGGGATGATGTACCAACACTGATGGTGAAAAAAATCTAAATAAAAACAAAAATCAAAAGCCTTGCCCCTCAACTGCCCCAGCCAGGACCCCCACAATGTACCCCACACTGCCAGAGCCAGACTCTCATGCCTCCACCCCACTCTGTCCCAGTCAGGGCCCCATGCACCCCCAACACCCCAGCCCAAGCTCTCCACCGCCCACGCCAGTGCCCCTTCCTCATTCTGCATTCAAATACCCCCACCATACACTCAGGGGTCCCCCTCAGGCAAAACCTCTCTGTATCCCCCAGAAATCCCCACAACCAGTGTCCCCCTGGCCTCTCAGCCCCACTCCACACAACACCACCAGTCCAATGCGCCCACCACAAACCACCAACCAAAACCAAGAGAAAGAAAGACCAACACAAAGAGCAGAACTTTTAATATTTTTTTTAAAAGCGGGGGGAGGCAACCCGAGGTACCCCCAGTACACACCAAGAGCAGACCCCCAGTTGAACCTACCTCCGGCTGGTGCACCCCAGACGACCACAGACTGACCAAGAATTAGCACAGGAGAGTGGGTGCCACTCCCCACCCCCAACCAAACCCATAAAGCCAACCCCACCCCCATCACCATCCCAGCCAGGCTAATCCCCCGCACGTCCCTCAAACCCTCCTGCAGCCTTCCCCAGCCCCTCCCCCCCAACACAGCCTGGGTTTTCCCCTCCCCGCAGCTGCTCCCCAGCAGTCCAGTCCCCCCACTCATGCGCTGTAAATGCCAGCCAAGCAGCACAAGGGCAGGTAAATCGATGCTGCCCCGCTACAGCTACTGCTATTCCCGCCCCCCCCCAACCAACAACCCCCCTGCAGTGAGCCAGGCGCAGCCACGTCGGGGTGGGGCAGTGCAGGCGTGGGGCAGCCAGCAGCCCTCCCCGGCCCCCACCTAAGAACAACTCAAGGTCCCTGCACCCGAGCCAGGCGCCCACGACAGCCACGTGGAGCCGCAGGAGGACCGAGAAACGGGACCAGCAGGAGCCTGTGGAGCCCGAAAGCGAAACCATAAATCGCGCAGGCGCAGTAACGAGCCTTTAAAGCTTTTTTAAAGCCGATTGGGTAACCGGGAGCCAATCACGCTCTCCGGGGGGAAATTAAAAACCAACCAACAAAAGAGGCAGAAGCCCCGCCCCCAGGGGCGGCCCCAGAACCAGCGACATTCGCTGCAGGAGAGAAGCCGCGTGAGGCCGGCCGGGCTCTGCCTTGGCAGCTCCTGCAGCAGCCGCCGGGTGTTTCCCTGCCTGGGACTGACTCGGCTGCTGCTGAGCGGGGAGGAGCCCCCGGGGAACATTGCAGCCTGCAGGCGTTTGTGTGACATCTGCCCCAGGGCCCTGTAGCTGGGGGGCATCCCCCTATGGAGATGCTGGGGTGACCAGATGTCCCATTTTATAGGGACAGTCCTGATTTTTGGGACTTTTTCTTATATAGGATCCTATTACCCCCAACCCCCGTCCTGATTTTTAACACTCGCTATCTGGTCACCTAGGTGATGCCCTTGAAGGAGCAGAGTGTGTGTCTCTGAGCAGAGCGACCCAGTATTCATTGATATGTTAAATATCTGTCACTGCCAGTTTGAAGCATTTTTCCCAATATTTGTTGACTTAAATGTTCACAATTGCACAGAACTCTGGGTTTAGCATTTCCATCCAATTGTTCTCAAGTTCAGTTTTCACAGTTGTGGGAAATTATGGGGGGATATGTCAATAGCAAGTCAGACCCCAATGTCAGATTTAATCTCAACAGATTCAAAAAGGTGAAGCTTTATAACCATGAAAACACAGATGGTCACATCACCTGTCAAAAGATGGAGAGTCACAGGCCTTCAAACACAAAAAAGTTCTCAAGCAGCCTTGTTCTTACTTTGCGTATCTCCAATTATCATTTATTATCAATTCAAATATTTTATTCATTGGTCTGTGTGTAGATAGCAAAAGCCAGGGTTGCCAACATTTATGAATAAAAGCTCATTCTTCCGAGCCTTGTGATAATAAACTCTCAGGGTAAAACCTTGCTTAAGCTGCAATCAATGTTTTGAAGACCCGATTCTCATTTATACTAACGCTGCTTTGGCTCAGTGGAAAGGGGCTGCAGCATCACCAACTTCATGATTTTGTCATGAGTTTTACAATATTTGGTGTGTTTGATGAAGCCCCAGCTCCTGGAAGCATGTGAGGAGGTAAGACTCTCGGCTTTTGTTTTCTAAACAAAGGAAGTATCCAGCTCTCTTTGTTGCAGAAAAAAACATAAAAATTTCACCCCAGTGCAGTCAAGGCTCAAGCACAATTTTTTTGGGTCCAGAACAAACTTGTAACTCAGGCCCCCTCCCACACACAGTAATGGGAGTTGCAGCCTGGGCTGGGCCTCTAGGGTCTCCGGGCCTTAAGTGTACCCTTCTCTCCACCCTCCCCCCCAATGTGGGGGCCCTGAGTGCAGTCTAAAGCTCTGAGAAACCAAAAGGCAAATAAAATCATAGTAATATTTACTATTTATTATTATTAAATCTCATGATTTGGGGGTCTGGCATGATTTAAGATTTTGAAATGCCTGAGGTTGGCAGTGCTGTGCCAGTGAGAATTCAGATGATAAATCTCCATCAGTTACCCAAGGGAATCCCCTAAATGAGTGTCATCATTGATCTAACACAGCACAGTGAACAGAAAGGGGAAACAGACACAGAGCTGGGCTGTGGGCCCCAAGCAGGACATGAGCAGAGTCCCCCCAGGCCTGCCAACAGCGATTCCGGGCCCCAGGGCAGAACAGATAATGGCCCCCACTGGTGCCCGCATGCACAAGCTGCGCCCAAGTGGACTCAGTCTGCCTGACATTTGTGTGGTGCTGCGCCTGCACTAGACTGCACTCAAGGTCCCCACTCAACTGCGCTGCTGGGCGTGCTCTTCAGGCATGGCCAGGGCTTCCACATGCCCACCCGCTTGCCTTTGCTCCTGCCACTAGTACCACCCCACGCGCCATAGGTGCTGAGTTTTGGTTGAGCCCGTGGGTGCCGCATCCCGGCTCCTCCTCCTTCCCCGAGGCCAAGCCCCCACTTCACCCCACTCCACCGCTTCCTGCCCTTGCTCTGCCCCTGCTCTGCCCCCTCCTGCCTTAAGGGTGAGATGTGTGTGTCTGGGGAGGCTCAGTCTGGCCCCAAAACTGACAATTTTCAGCACATTTATACACTTCTTTCATACTCTACTTATTGAATGTGTGTCTATCATTATTAAAATAGCAGTGAACTACAGCATTACATTAGCATGAATTACAGTGTATTAAAATCACGACACTCACCTACAAGCTGTATTCGGTAACACCCCAGTCTCTGTGCTTCACCCCTGCTTAGGGCGTTTGGGAGCTGAGGGCCACTGATGGCTGTGGGAAGAAGGTGGATGGGAGACACAAGCAGTGGAGAGTTTTCCCCTCTCCCTTCCTATCTCTCTCCCTGCCCCTTTCCCTCGCTCTTGTTTCTTTTCTAAGTCCTTGCTTCCCTTCCTGATGTTTCCCCTTGTTGCTTCCCACTCGTGTCCATTTTCTCATGTCTCTCTGCTCCCCATCTCCTAGTGGCTCTGTCTACCCACTCCCATCCACCTGCTCCCATCCACCCACTCAAAACAGCAGAGGAGGTTCCCCCTTCTCAAGTAGGAAGCGTGGCCCAGTGGTTAAGACACAGGCCTGGGGCTCAGGTGTCCTGGGTTTGGTTTTCTGCTCTGCCACTGACTCCCTGCTTAGTCTTGGGAATGTCACTTCATGTCTGTGTACCCTAGATCCCACAAGGGGCTAATGCTGACTCTGCCTCCTAGGCTGAATCCCTTCATGGCTGGGTGATGAGGGGACACGGAGATACCAAGGTGAGCAGATTTGGGCTGAATTTCTCCACAGCCTGAGAGTGAGAGCCAGCCCTGTGCACGGGGCATGGGAGAGACAGGGACTCAGCTGTTGGGGCTTCAGCCCCACATCTTTTTGCCCCCCACCCCACCCTACGTGGTTCCTGCTGGAGTTCAGGGCTTCTACTATCCACCCTGCCCAACCCCCCGCCCAGCTACCATGGTCCGGGGCTGCTTCTCCCCACCCCTGGCCGATGCGGCTCCTGCCAGGGTTGGGGGCGTTTCACTCCCCTAATGTACCACTGCACCCATCTACCGCATGCGCCTAGGAGCCCAGCATCCTGCTGGGGTGATTTCAAAGGGCCTGGGGCTCTCAGCCGCCACCATCACTACCAGGCACTGGCAGCTGCCGTGACTGGAGGCCCCGAACATCAGAAGGTGGGTTCCTCTTTGTGGGTTGCTAAGTAGAGACACACACCCCTCTGCAGCACAGATTTAGGCACCGATCCAGGAGAGGGGTGTGACTTAGGACACCCCTTCCCCCCTTGTCGGCATCTCCAATTGGCTAGCTTACATGGCTCCCCACCTACTGAGGTGGCTTTTGTGAATCACATTGTAAGGTGCCTGTGTAGCCCTGGCATTGTCTAGGGAGTTTAGGCCCCTGACTCAGCTCTGAAGGTCACAGTGATGCTGTTCCTGTGATTTTCTCGCTCCCTAAAAACTACTCACGGTGACACTCAGCATTGCAACACCCGAGTCCCTGCATGGATCGCACCCTGTGCAACCAGTCACCTCTCCGCAGAGCACAGCTGAGCAATTCCTGATTGCATGGGTGTGCACAGGACAGAGGCAGAGTACAGGCTAGAGAGAGACACATCACACAGTAAAATCCAAACTCTCTTCCCAGAGGCTCAATATTCCTTGCAGCTGGGACAGTGAAGTGCAACAAAGAAGAAGAATTGTTTGTAATGTTTTATTTACAGTAAGTTACTGTAAAGTAGCAAAGTAAAAGGAGCTAAGAAGGAGCTTTAATAACCACAGCACGGCCAGGAGATCCCCAGCTACTGAGAACAGTTTTCTTAATGGCTCTAAAATAGCACCAGTGGCCAAGGATTAATATAGGGAATTAACGAGTTACAGTCTCACTTTCAGGAATGTAAGAAATCTCCTCATCCCGCCCACGTTCCCTTTCCTTTCATACTGTCCTTTTCTATTCATTGTTGTTCTAGCCTCACTTTCCATCCCTCTTTATTTCCCTGTGTCTCTGCCCACTGTCACAGATCATCCCCCTCGGCTGCTCTCTTCTCTCCCTGATCTTATCCCTTCCCCTTGAGCTGATCACGGGCTGGGAGCCCCCAGTGAGATCTAAGGACACAGATCTGTACAAAATGCTCCTGGCTGCTGCTGCTTCTCCCCAACCCAGTAAACCCTGATTGATTCATGCTGTGTCCCTGCCACCTCCACCTCCGCCTGTCCCCTGCCCGGCTGTTAGTGCTACCCCCTGCCCAGCCCCAACCTCTGCCCCTCAGGGCCCCTCCTGCAGCCCCAGGGGTTCTTCCCCCTCTGATCCCTGGGGCTGCAGAGAGGGCAGGGGAGGTGCTTCCAGGGGCCATAGAGATGAGGAGTGAGAGGTTGGGTAGATGGGAGTCCTCCAAGGTCTTAGAGACTGAGCTGTGCGTGGCTAGAGAGGCTGATTTCCAGTTCCCTTCTCTGCTGTGTGTCTCAGGGACACAGTCGGATCCGGGATCCTGGCCCCACCCAGAACCAGGGTCGGATTCTCCCCCCAGGGACGGAGCCCGGCGGGAAAGTGAAGATCGGGGCCTGGTCACCAGCATCGATAAATGTCACCTGCCCCCGGTCACAGTCCAGACAAACCCGGATCCTGCTGGGGGCCCGGCTCAGGGGCAGGGGGGTCACAGGGGAGGTGAGAGCCCGGAACTGATCCAGCCGCTCCACAGCCCAGATCCCCCCCTCAGGGTTACGGCTGATCTCTCCCTTCCTCCCCACAGACTCTCTGGCCACCCCCACGGCCCAGTGTCGCCCAGCCCCCACGTCCACCTCCCAGCAATGTCTCCCCGAGGTGAATCCCTCATAGCCCAGCACACAGAGCTCAGTGTCAAATCTCTCAGGGTTGTTGGGCAGTCGCTGCCATATGCGTTCCCATCTCACACTTTTCCGATCCTCAGACACGACGAGTTCGTGATGAGCCGTGTCTGGATCCAGAGTCACGTTCGCTGGAGAGAGAATCAGAGCATTAGGGGCAGAGCTCAGCCCTGGGGGAGTCTGGGACCATTTCTCACGCTCCTCAGGACCCTCGTTCTGGCTAGGACAGTCCTGGATCCCAGGGAGCTGCCTCTGTCCTGGACACCTGAGACTGAGCAGAGACGTCGCTGCAGCTCTGCAGTCTTTGTAATGGGTCCCACATCATTAGTTTCTCATTTATCACAGAGACTTCAGCTCCCACATCCCACTGGTGGTGCTGCCCCATTCCCAGCAGCACAGACACAGCCAGGAAGGCATCAAAAGCTTTTATTGAGGGAGCAGAAGTGGCAGGTATCAGCTTTAAGCCCTAGAGGGAAGCTCCCTCACCTAATGCAGCCTCCGCTCCCAGGCCAGGGAACAGAGAGGAAGGTGCAGCAATGGGGAACAGCCACTTATGACCAGAGAGTAGGAGGTGGCATTGGGTGGGGGAGCCCCATCCCCAGCCCAGAGAGAAGGGAGGAGCTGCCAGCATCAGAGGGAGAGCATCTCCCCAATCCAGGAAGCAGTGAGCAGCTCCAATGGGAGAGCCCAGCCCTGCCCAAAGAAAAGGCAGGATGTTGGAGAAGAGCGATGGGGAGACCTCCTGCATCGGGGTGAAGCAGAGGGATGTGGCAGAGAGCTCTGTTTGGGGGCGACTCAGTTAAGAGTGTTTCTGTTCATCAGCGTGGGCATGAACTCAGCACGAAGGGTGGTGTCAGGACTGTTTTTGTGTCCCCGCCCGCTCCATGGTCCTGACCGAGGCCCTGCCCCCGTCCAGGCTGGGAGACTTGCCCACTGTGGAGAGCCCCTGACACTCCATCTGCCCTGGAAATGGGTCTGGGGGCTCTGAGAGCAGCCCCCAGCCCATGTCCCCACTCCTTGGGGTGCACCACCTGGGCAGGTGGAGGATCCAGGGCTTCCCAGTGCAGTCCCTGGATGGTGTCCCGATTCTGGCTTCTGGCCTGGCCAGGGCCTCAGAGAAAGAGGAGCAGGGGTGGGGCCACTGAGAGAGGCCAGCACCAGGGAGAAGTTGGTGCCACGGGCAGGGGCTGCTCTACACAGAGAGGAGCTGATCAGCTGCCCTGCCCAAAGCACAGACACTGTCTGCCATGCTCCACACCTGCCAAGACTTGCAGTGTGGGGTGGCAACGTGGTCCTCTTCCCTCAAACTGTGCCCATGCTGAAAAGTGTCCTGGTCATCCCACCTTTAAAATTGTGGGTGGGTGGGGAACGGGACATGGGCCCCTGGATCTCCTTACTGTTTAATGTGTTATTTTTAGGGCTGTGTGTGTCATGGTCGCTGTCAGTTTGGTTGGTAACTTTAGCTACAATCTCATGAAGATATTTTCTCTGGAATTTTCTCATCATTTAAAGGCAATCTTCCCCTGCACTCACCCTGTCTGTATGCTCCAAATGATTCTCCCCTTTTTCTCTTCAATTCAGATGGCAGAGTGTCTTGGGGGAGAAAGAAGAAGAGAGGTGAGATTTCAGACTTTCATATTCATAACAGCGTCCCCACTCTGAAACTGTTTTATAATTATGACAGAGAAACAGACAGAGAGGCCCAGAGACACACTCAAGTATTTAATATAAAAAGGTTTGAAACCTATTTCCCCTCTCAATCAGGCATCTCTCAGCAATGGAGCCAGCAGCCTTACAGCCTCACAA
Organism: Chelonoidis abingdonii; assembly: GCF_003597395.2. Classification (NCBI taxonomy): domain Eukaryota; kingdom Metazoa; phylum Chordata; order Testudines; family Testudinidae; genus Chelonoidis; species Chelonoidis abingdonii. The sequence goes on from NW_027424619.1 coordinate 157,324, forward strand.
CTATCCCAGGACACACAATCTGTACAAGATTTACTTTTCCCTCCTCATCTCCTCCCTCCCTTCAGACTCCAGTTGGTTTGTCTCATTCATTTACTGCCTTTTGTCGTAACCTAGACCGAGAGCCTGTAAAGACTTTGGCATAAAAGTAACTTTACCCACTTGGGTCCCTTTGACACTAATGGGATGTTGAGAGTTTGCAAAATCCCGGCTCTAATTGTGAGCTGTTGGGTCTGTTTACTCAGCGTCTCTACAGAGAGCAGCACGACGGGGCCTCGTCCTCCACAGGCAGAAATAGAAATAATAGTAAAATTATTTTATCAAGGTGGAAATTGAGGTGGGGGAGGGTTGGCTCAATGGGTCCAATTCCCCCCTGTACCGGGAAAAGGAGAGGCGAGGGGCCATTTGTGACTCTGCTGTTCAGTGACTGCAGGGGCCAGTGCAAACTCTGAAGACAGCCAGAGTTACATCCCTAGGACAATGGCCTTCATGTGTTTTAGTCACTTTTCAGAGTGTCTGAGGACCAGCTTTACATGGCCCATGGCCCTCTATCCCTTGTCCACCCTCTCTCTCTTCCACTCACCCTCACCCCATTCCCAGCCCCCTCAGGAACACGCCTTGTGCCTGCAGCTGCTGGGGAGGAGGCACAAGAGGCGCCTGTGCTGGAGGGATCCCTGATTGTGGGGGAGGGGCTTTCTCCTTCCCTACAGCCCATTTGGCCCAAACTAGCTGCAAATGGGACCAGAGCTCAGTGATTGGCTGGATCCCCCTTTGAGAAATGTGCCCCATGGCTGGTGATGGGGCAGTAGAAGGGGAGGGCTCTAAGCTATAGAGAGTTCTTTGCCATGTGTCTGGCTGTTGGATCTTGCCAAAATGCTCGGTATTCAACTGACCACCATATCTGGGGTCGGGAAGGGATTTCCCCCCAAGTCAGACTGATGAGAGCCTGGGGATTTTTTTCCTTCCTTCCTCTGCAGCGAGGGGCATGAGTCAGTTGAAGTTTTAAACTAGAGTCACTGGTGGATTCTCTGTAACTTGTGTAGTGGGGCAGTTACGCCCCTCCTGGGATAAAAGGAGGTAAAAGGTGAAAAGCAGCTGAGGTCGGCTGACTGGGGAGGCAGCCACAGCTGGGGCCACACCCAATTTAGGCCACAACTGGCCCTGATCAAAGGGCTGGGAGCTCGGCAGGCAAGAGTCTCACTGCAGGGGTGCTTGGGAGCAGAGCACAGGGTACCTTACACAGAGCAGGCAGAGCTGGGGAGGGGCAGGCAGAGCTGGGGAGCTCTGGCCTGGCAAGTCCCCTGGCTGAAGCCTTGTTAAGGGCCAGGAATGGTACTAGGGCTAGAAAGGCAGTAGGTCCAACCCCTTTGCTAATGATGAGTGGACATTGTGGACTGCAGGCTGCCCCAGAGAAAGGGGGCTAGATGACTGGCTGAGGCAAGGTGGGTATAGAGGGTTGGGGCTCCCCTGGGAGAGGAGACCCAGACTGGGAGGGTAGTGCTGTTGGCGGCACTCCAAGGTAAGGGGCACTAGAGTCCAGGAGGGACATGGAGGGGCCTGAGGCAGGAGAGACACTGGCCAGCAGTGGGTGCTCTGGAGCTGGAAAGCTAATTCCCTGACTGACCAGCAGGAGATGCCGCACTGCTGAGTGCTCAACCTGTTACACTTGAAGTTTTCAAATCATGATTTAAGGACTTCAGTAACTTGGCCAGAGGTTAGGGGTCAATTGCAGGAGTGGGTGGGTGAGATTCTGTGGCCTGCAATGTGCAGGTGGTCAGACTGGATGATCATGATGGTCCCTTCTGGCCTTAAATTAAGAAATGATTCAAAGACTTTAACAGCATCATCTAAGTGTGAACCAATTGATCAGCACCATTCTCTTCTCAGAGGTGCATCCCAATTTCCATTCCTAGATCCCTTCTAGGTACCTTTGAACTTCCCCAGAATCTCCAATAGCACAATCCTTTTCTGGGAGAAACCACTGACTCGCTCTTCCAGTTCAGGAGAAATCTTCTCTGGCTGCTGGAACTTCCCCATCTCACACCTGGAGAGAAACAATTTCAGGTGATTTATATTTCACTGTGTGACTCATTATAAGTTCTGGCTAGTGAGTTGCTGCTCTAATGGTCCTGGAGTTAGAATTCCTCAACTTCTCCCAGCCTCAGAGCAGATGCAACACAACCCATGGCCAAGCTACCTTCCCTTCAAAGATCTGGAGAGATCAGCTCTGGGGACAAAAGGCTAATTGAGTCTCCATGGGCAATTCGCTCCTTGGCCTCCATGCTCTGAGGGTCAGGAGGGTCCCAGGTGAAGTGCTGTAGAAATCTGCCTCTAGGAACTAGACTGAGACACCAACTCCCCCCTTCCCAGTTCATTTCACACAGGTCTCCAAACATCCCTCAGATGGGGAAAGACTCTTGAGAACTACTGCCCTGTGCTGAATAGTGACTAGTACCCAGCAGTGACAGGCCCATATTCCATCCCCACAATCCTGAGGCAGCCAGTCCCCCAGGGAGGTGAAATTTCTGGGAAATACTTGAGGTCAGTCTTTCCCACTGACTGGAGAGTTCCAGAGTCTTCTGTACAAGAGTTAGCACCCAGGATGAAGTTGATCAGAGAGATTTGTATCCAACATGTGATCTGCACCCATATTTTGCTGTACAGCCCTGGGGAGAAGCGGTGCTACTCTCATCATCAAGCTCTTTCTCAGCATTGTGGAGTGCGAGGGAGCCACGTACCTGCTCAAGGTGGTTCTGACATCCTAGAGGAGAGAGAGACAAAAGAATTTCAGTCCCCTCTGACACACACACACAGGGGATTCCAGGGAAGGGATTCCAGGGAAGGGATTTAGGAAGTATGGGGGACAACCTGCCCTGGCCCCAGGACCATTGATTCCCTGAGCTAATGGGGGTTTTGCATCTTTCATATCCCTGTGACTCTGCTAAGAATAATACTGTTAGGGAAAATAACCCCCCCTCTATTATCTTAGGCCCTAGGCCTTTGAGCAAAAATAATTTAGAGCTTTAACTTAGCTTGTTTTACTGTATACAGGGCATGCTGAGGCAGAAAGATGTAGTCAGGGCCCAAAAGAGGAACTAGATGTGGATAAAGGGGAACCAGGAGATCTGTTTTGATAACAGCTGACCCTGCTGTCGAGACTACAGAAAAAGTGCTAAAACGGTAAAACCGCAGACTTGACTGGCAAAGACTATAACAGGAAAATAGGAAAATGTGTGAGAGTTGCTTGCTAAATAGCAATATGTATGCCATAGGGTAAATATTAGTCATGTTTTGCAGCATTAGCAATTTGTATTCCAAATAAGGCTGTATCTATGTGTGACGTTTTGCGGTTTTAACCTTTATAAGCTCAGTAACATTTGTAACAGGCAGGTCAGCCTAACCCTTGCAGGGGGACACGCTGGCCTCCGCCTGTGCACAGGTGTATATTCAATAAAGGTGCCTCAGGCTGTCTGATCAAATCACAGAGGTGGTCTTCTTTTCCCCGACAATACTCACTTAGATGCCAGCAATGCACACGCCGAGTTACACTGAGATCTCCGACTGCTGGACTCCAGTGCTTATGATTCAGCAGCCTGCTCCCCCTTCTGTGAGGGTCTGGCAACTTTCTAATGATGAGTGCCGGTTTCCAATTGTCCCTGCGGGTGCTCAACCCCATGCTCCACCCCCACTCCAAACCTTTCCCCAATGCCACACACCAGCCCAACTCTTCCCACTCCCACTCAACTCCCACCCTGTCTCTTCCTCACCTCCTCTTGGGAGCTGCCATAAATATAAAGGAAAGAGTAACATAAAATACCTCCCTGCAGCTGTACTGAATCGCTTGACGTGTAAGGGGTTAAGAAGCTCAGATAACCTGGGTGGCTCCTGACCAGAAGGACCAATAAGGAAAGAAGCTACTTCCAAATCTGGTGGGTTGGGGGAGGTTTTGTTCGGGCTCTGTTTGTTTGCTCCCCCTCCTGATGGCGAGATAGACCAAGCAGGTACAACATCTCCTGAAAACCTACCTGAAATGTTCCATCTAAGATTACAAAAATTCTAACTAAGGCAAGGAAATGTGTTAGGTTATTTTTGGCTTTAGCTTGTGAATTGTCCCTATGCTAAGAGGTAGTTTTATTCCTGTTTTTGTAACTGTGAAGCTGAGTCCAGAGGGGAGTCCTCTGTGTTTGAAATCTTTTTATTACCCAGTAAAGTTACCTTCTATCCTAAAGAACCTGATTGATTTTTGTGTCCTAAAGATAAGGGTCTGGTCTGTACTTACATTCAAGGCAATTGGTTGGTATATTATTCTCAAGCCTCCCCAGGAAAGGGGGGGAAGGCGCTTGGGGGGATATTTTGGGGGGATAGGGTTCTAAGTGACCCATCTCTGAATTTTTGTTTAAATCACTTGGTGGTGGCAGCAATACCGTCCAAGGAGAAGGAAAGGAATTTGTGCCTTGGGGAAGTTTTTAACCTAAGCTGATGGAATACAAGATGAGGGGGTCTTTCATGTGGGTCCCCACATCTGTACCCCAGAGTTCAAAGGGGGGAGGGAATCCTAACATGAGCACACTCCCTCCCCGCTCCTCCACCTCCCTCCCAGCATCTCCTGCACACAGTGGAACAGCTGATTGTAGCAGGCAGATGGTGCTGGAAGCAGGGGGAGGAATTGATGGGCAGGGCTGACAGTGGGTGGCACTGAGGGGGAGAACTAGCTGTCCTGGACCACCCACCTCTGTTTCTCATTCAGTCTCACCTGCAGGAATTCACTCGCTGGCTTCTGACACTTGCCCTCCAGCTCACTGATCAGCTCATTGAGATGGGAAATCTGCTTGGAGAGTTTACTGACATTTTCATTCTGGATCCTCACAATCTCCTCATCCAGCTTCTCCAGCTGGGCCAGCAGGAGTCGCTCTTGTTCCTCCAGGAACTGCTGCAGTTGCTGAAATTCAGACACAATCTTCTGCCTCTCGCTTTGTGTTTGTTTCTGTATGAAATAGGGCAAGGGCTGGTCAGGGACATGGATGGAGCCCGGGGTCCTTTCATGGAGAGCTGAGTGTGCAGAAGGCCAATTTTCTTTGAAAATCCTCAGATTGCTGACATTGGACTCTACCTTGTGGGTACTAGGCAGGGGATTCTCTCACACCTTCCCCTTTGGCCCTGGTATCCCTCTGAAAGGGATGTTTCTCTGTCAGTCATGGTCAGCATCTTCTGTTATTCATGGTCTGTGGAAATTCAGACCCAAAGCAGCAGGAGGCAGGACACAGCACTACACTGACAGAGACGTCAGAAGAGTTAAAAGAAACAAACCTTTTAAAAATGCACAAAATGTCTAGACACAGTGGACAACACTTCCCAGGGACATTCAAGTATCAGAGGGGTAGCCGTGTTAGTCTGGCTCTGCTTTTACAGGGACATTCAGTTCACTTGGGGGACTTTCTGGGTAAGCCATAAAAGCTACTCATCAACTGAAAGGGAAGCTTAGGTCTTGTCGACACATGAATTAAACCCAGCAATCTACGGTCATGGAGAAACACACACAAGCCCCATGTTCACGTAGGCCACACAGGAGTCTGCCTCCAAACAGACCTCCCACTGCCACTCCCTGCTGGTTAACCACAACAGGCACCTACCAGATACTCCCGGCTATTCCCCTCTCCAGTCGCTTTCAATCCCAGCAGCTTTTCTCTCTCTTCCCTCAGAGTCTTTAAATGGGCCTGAATTCTCTCCTGAATAAACAGAAATGATTCGGGAGCTTTCATCTGGATAGTTGAGAGGTGCTTGGAAGTGGGTGTTTTTCCACCCAAAACCCAAGATGACTGTGGTTCTAATCACTTTGTGACATCAGGGCCAGCAAGGAGATGAAACCACATTAGTGGAGACTGGGAGCGTGTCACATTCAGACTCATTACCAATTCTGGTTCAGTGTTTTTAATAATTAGAGATCTCAATTATAACCAACTTTTACTGGTATTTGTGAATTGATTAGTGGTACAGAGCATAACAGGGCACTGGAATTACATGAGGGTGAATCAATAAACCTGTTTTGTAGAAGGTTTAATGAACCAAGTGATATAAATCCTTGAAGCCACCCAGGTTTCACCCTTGAAACTGCACTGGTTGGGCAGAGCTGGTTTAAGCACCAGGGAAAACCCCATGAGAAGTCAGGAAGCCATTTGTCTCATTTGAGGCTGCACAATCCCCATCTTAATCATAAACTATTAGGGTTGGAAGTTACCTCAGAAGGTCATCTAGTCCAGCACCCTGTGCAAAGCAGGAGCAGTCCCCAGAGAGATTTTTTACCCTAGTTCCCTAAGCAGCCCCCTCAAGGATTGAGCTCACAATCCTAGGTTTAGCAGGCCAACGCTCAAACCACTGAGCTATCCCCAATAATTGAAGATACTAGCCCTGTGGAGAACTATCCCTGTCCGGCAGGGACTCAGCACTGAATGTGGCTTTGTCCGGTGCAAAAGGGAGAGGAGGAGACTGAGGCTGCAGGAGGACACCCGTGAGAGTGGGGGCGGGGCTGGGGTGGCACCTTCATGCAGAATGATGCAGGCAGGAGGCACACTGAAAAAAATGGTGGTGGGGCCCACACAGGGTGACTGATACTGGTGAGGACGGGCCCACACAGGCAGGCGTGGGTATATCCGATGTTCTGGGGATGCCTCAGTGACCACCTTAATTAGACATGATGCAGATTTGTATAAAGAATGGCTTTGTGTTTGCCCTACTGCTGTCCTAAAGCCTTTCCGTGGCAATGCCCCCTGGGCAGATGCCCATCTGTCCTATTCCCTGGTAAAGATCCAGGAAGCAGTGCATTGTGGGAGATTTCAAAAGGCTGCCTGGTGGGACTCATGCAGGGGTTTCAAACTCAAATGGCCACGAGGGCCACATGACGACTAGCACATTGGCCCGAGGGCTGCATTATTGACACCTCCGCCTGCCGGCCTCAGCCCCGTCCTCACTCCACCGCTTCCCTGCCTCCATTCCAACCCCTTCCCCCAAATCCCCACCCCAACTCTGCCCCCTCCCTGCCCCCAGGGGGTGCAGCAGCGGTGTGGAGTGAGGCAGGGGCTCAGGGCAGAGCATTGGGGTGTAGGGTGCAGGAGGGATGAGGGGTGCAGCAGGGGGTCAGGGCAGGGAGTTAGGGTGCAGGAAGAGTGTGGCAGGGATCAGGATACAGGAGGGGTGTGGCACGGGATCAGGGCAATGGGTTGGGGTGCGGGGTGCAGCAAGGGGTTCAGGGCAGGAGGTCAGGTGCAGAGTGCAGCAGGCAACTCAGGGAAGTGGGTTGGAGTGCAGGAGGGGGCTCAGGGCAGGGGGCCAGGATGCAGGGTACGGCAGGGGGTCAGGGTGCAGCAGGGGGCTAAGAAGGGGTGCGGCAGGGGGCTCAGGGCAGGGGGCCAGAGTGCAGGGTACGGCAGGGGGTCAGGGTGCAGCAGGGGGCCCAGGGCAGTGGGTTGGGGTGCAGGAGGGATGTGGCAGGGGGTCGGGGTGCGGCAGGGGGTCAGGGTGCGGCAAGGGGTTCAGGGCAGGGGATTCGACTGCAGGAGCAGTTCGGGGGGCGGGCTCTGGCCCAGCGTGCACCGAGAAGCTGCTGGAAGGTGTGGGAGCAGGAGCACAGGGTGTATATGTTGCTGTTGCTTCAGGCGCTGCTCCCAGCATCTCCCATTGGCTGGGAACAGGGAACCACAGCCAATGGGATCTGCTGGGGGTAAAGCCTGAAGCAACATCAGCACACACACCCCTATGCCTCCCCTCCCCCAGATTCTGTCTGCTTCCCGGAGCAGCGCGGGGGCAGGGCTGGCGGACAGGAAGGGAACCTGCCCTGCCCCTGGTGCGTGTGGGGCTGGAGCCACTCTAGATAAACGCTAAGGGGAGGCCGCGAGGAGCTCGCGGGCCACAGAAAATAACGTCGCAGGCCCCTGGACTAATGGAACCACTGTGGCTGGTCCTTGCCCACATACACAACAGAACAGGTCAGACTGGCACCGCTCAGCTCCAGCCTGGGGTTGGTTTTGCTACAACCCAGCGTAACCCCAGTGGTACTTGGCATGGACCTGAGCTGTCTGGAGCCCTTTTGTGTGCAGACTGAAGGTGCTCGGGGTCCCACACACTCTTTAGCCCAGTGATCTCCTCTAGTGCAGGCTGGCAGGATCTGAGATAAATCCCTCTTGGGGCGACACGGGAGTTCAGAATCCCAGTGGGAAACCTCCTCTCCCTGGTGGGCCTGGGACCTTTATCAATGCGTTTCTCCCTCCTAATGGACACACTACATCACTGAGTGGGGCTGATGCTAAGATGACAGCATGGCAATGTGGTTTGGGCCTTGGACAGGGTCTAAGAAGATTTGGGTTCTATGCTAAGCTCTGTCACTGACATGCTTGGTGACTGTGTGCAACTTTGCTGCCCGCTTTGTGCCTCAGTTTCCCATCCCACCTTTTGTCTAGCTAGACCAGTGATCACCTACCAGTCAATTGCAATTGACTAGTAGATCCTGGAGATTCTCCCAGTCGATCGCGATCTCGGGCTGCGCAGGCAGGCTTCCTGCCTGCCTCAGCCGTTCGGCACTCCCAGAAGAAGCCAGCATGTCCCCACAGCCTGGGGTGAGGGCAGGGTTCTCTTCACGTCGCTCTCGCCTGCAAGGACCACCCCCGCAGCTCCCATTGGCCAGAAATGGGGAACTGTGGCCAATGGGAGCTGCGGGAGTGGTTCCTGCAGAGAGGAGCAGCGAGCTTAGCCACATGCCCCCCCCCCGCCCCCAGGGGCCATAGGAGCACATTGGCCCCTTCTGGGAATGGCGCAGGGCTGAGACAGGCAGGGAACCTGCCTTAGCCCCGTTGCACTACTGACCATGAGCCACCTGAGGTAAGTCAGGGCTGTCCAGCTGGAGCCAGCTTCCCATACCCCCTCGTGCACCCCAACCCCCTACTCCAGCCCTGACCCTCCTCCCAGAGCCAGCACCCTGTGCCCACACTGCACCCCAACACTCTGCCCCAGCCTGGAGCCCTCTCCTGCTCCCAACCCCCTGCCCCAGGCTCAGCCCAGAGCCCCCTCCCAGACTGCAAATCCCTCGGCCCCAGCCCACGGCCCACACCCCCACCTGAATCCCAACCTCCTGCCACAGACCAGCGAAAGTGAGTGAGGGTGGGGGAGAGCAAGCAATGGAGGGGGGGATGGAGTGAGCGGCGCTTCTGGGTGAGGGGGGGGTGCAGATCCTGCTTTCAAGATTTGATATTTTGCCTCTGTTGCCGCGCTGCCAGATCATTAATTTTATTAGAGCATCTCCCGTACAATGAAGACTTTACAGAGCTGAGTGATGAGTCACACCCGTGACAGGGAACTCTCAGTGAAATTAGCCTGTCATTGAAACCCCAAAGTTAACCCACTAAATTTTACACCAGGTCCCTACCTTGTATTCCTGGGCAGCCTCCTCTATGGGAACCACCCTGTGAGCGCGGTGAGCCCGGGATCTGTCGCACACCACACAGATGGGGGTTTGATCCTCTTCACAGAACAGTTTCAGAGCCTCCTGGTGTTCCCCACACACCCCGTCCCCTCCTGCTCCTTTTGCTGCTTGTAAACTCAACCGTTTGACGAGTTCTAGGATATTTGCCAGCTGCTTGTTGGGCCTGAGGTTTCTCTGCTGCACAGTTTCTCTGCACTGAGGGCAGGCGGGGGCTGTATCGGATCCCTCCCAGCACTGGCTGATGCAGGCTCCGCATAAATTGTGCCCACACTCCACACTGACAGGTTCTGTGAAATACTCCAGACAGACGGGACATGTCGCTTCCTCCTGGAGACTTTCCACGGGCTCTCTGCAGCCATGGCTCCTCTGGGCAGTTTGTAACAGACTTTGTTTCAAATTCCTGAATTCAAACTATGCCCCGCCTGCAGCAGCAAGGGGATGGTTCCTTGCCTGAAAATGGCTCATGCTGTTTGCTGAGCAGGAAGACCCAGCCAATTTCACCCTGGAGGCTTTAGTGAAAAAATGTAGTCAAACCTGTGACAGGGAACTTGCAGTGAAATTAGCCTTTAATTAAACCCAAGGACTCCTGGCCTCCAGTCAGTCCCTGAGGCAGCCCTCTGTGAAGAGGAGCCTGCATGGCGGGACAGTGTGTGTCAGTGATAGTCAGCTGGGCAGAATTTTTTTATAATACTAATTTTGACAGATAATGTTTATTTTAAGCATTTTTTATATTTATTGATTTAAACTCCACAGTTGCACAAAATCTGAGGTTTTAAGTGTTTCATTCCAATTAAAATATTCATAGCTGGGGGAATTATGGGGGATCAGACAACATTTGGTCAGACCAGAACTATTTAATGACACCGGACACTGAGAGTCAAGAAGTTGAAGCTTTAGAACTGTTAAATTGTCTGTGAGCAGGTCAGTCTCCTCCCTCTCCCAGCAGTTCCCCCAGGGCAGTAACCCAGTGCCTCCTCCCCACCACACACACGGACGAAAGTCCATCTGATGGCGGCTCTGGGGCCTGTGGCATGTGCTGGGAGCTCAGCCTGGGCCCTAGTGGAGCAGGTGCCCCTGTAACACAACCACACCCAGCAAGGCCTACCCCCATTTTCTCCCTGTTTGTCAGTCCAGGCAGAGAGACCAGGGACTGCAGGGAGACCAAGCTCCTGTCCCCCAGGTGAGGGCTGGGGCCCAATGGCCTAGGGCAGCGGATGTGCGGGGAGCTCACACTAGGGCCTGCAGGGTACCTGGTGTGGGATAAACAGAGACCTCTCAGGCCTCCTGCCCATTGTGGCTGCAGGAGGGAATGTGGGAACTGACTGAGGAGGCCTGGGGCAGTCTGGGAAGCCGCCGCCGGGGACAAGGAGAGGGAATTCAGCTGTGGTAGGGGAGCTGTGCTGGGCAGAGATGCTGCTGCGGATCCAGCTAGCTACCCGCGTCCAGTGTTGCAGCAGTTTAACAACATGGTTAATAGACGTTGCAGCTCAGTGGAGTGAAGTGCTGATCTTTCGTTGGTCTCCGTGGGGCTTGAGATTTGCAGGCATTGTCAAACGCCTTTCCCCTGCTGCTCTCTCAGGTACCTGGGTCTTCACTCAGCATTGCAGAGCAGAGCAGATCCAGTGCTTTGGTACAGGGTTACTTACAGGAAGGAATAGGACTGGAATGGTACATATCGTACCTGTCATTTCTCTCCCGGGGCCCTGGGGATGTACTGTGTTCAGCTGATTACTTAAAGACATTCAGTTAGCCAGCTGGGGTGATATTTTTGTGTTCTGCCCCTTTCTCAGTAAATTGAGACTTTTCAGGATCAGGACACTGACTCAGAAGCTTTCTGGGTCTACTTGCTCAGCATCTGCTCAGAGCTCAGCACCATGAGGCCCTCGTCCTCCATAGACTGTAATGCGAAGAGACACACAGGCATTGTATAGATGGGGAAACTGAGGCAGAGAGAGGGGTGGTTCAGTAGGCCCTCTATTCAGTGACTGCAGTGCAGACCTTAGAAGCAGCCAGGCAAGTTCTGAGCTCCAGCTAGAGCTGCATCAAAGCTTTAATGGTCCTAAAGGGCTTTGCCAGGGTGCAGAATATAAGAGATGCAGCTTCATCCTGGCCACACCCCTCTAGTCCTTTCCACCCCTCCCTCCTCCAGCCTGTCCATGCCCCAACCCCACTCCCTCCCTCCCCTCCCAGGAGCGCTCCCTGTGCCTGCAGCTGCTGGGGAGGAGGCACAAACAGCCGTTCTAGCCGGCACAGAAGCCAGAGCACACTGAGAGGCTGGATCCAAATGTCAAGAATCTCTTTGGATTTAGGGTCCTAATTTGGGTACTGACCTAAATGCTTAGGGGCTGGTTTTCCAAGGGGCTGGGCACCCACAGCGCCCACTGACTCCAGTTCGTGCTGTGGAGACAGATGGAACGTGTGCCCTGGAGTCCCGTATTTTGAAGAGGTATTGATGGGGAAACTGAGGCAGAGAGAGGGGTGGTTCAGTAGGCCCCATATTCAGTGACTGCTTTCCCGGGCCCCGGGCGGGAACCCCTATTCAAGACGTACAGAATTAGGCCATTGTTTAAAATTTAGGCCTTACCGATTTGCCCATTGTGATGTTATTGAAATGAACTGTGACCGTATAGATCATTGTTGCAGCCAAGGTCCTAGAGTTGCACCAAATATTATACAAAGCAGGTCAAGTAAGATGTCCATGAAAAGGCTGTAATTTGCTGGTTATGGTTATGCTGTCTGTATGTGTGTGTCGGTTTTGTATTTGAAGTTATGAATAGTGGCTATCTGCGTGTTTCTCAACGCGTTTGATTTTAAGTAGCATCAGTGAAGCATTTGGTCAGCTTCTTGAGAAAGGACTATTCTGGGTAAGTGCCAAATCAAGAAACACTTAACTGACAGTGGACCTTGGGAGACTCCAATCCACTTCTGAGGAGCCCTCCTGAGAATGGAAAGGGGGAGGCAG
>NW_027424620.1:0-3926 GCF_003597395.2 Chelonoidis abingdonii
TCCTTTACTGGGCATACACTTTCATAGGCTGGCCTGAACTACCGATCCAGATCATGTTTATTTTCGTGGCAGTTCCAAATGCTCATCCTTCCAGGACAGATTTGCAACTTCTACGGTCCTTTCGTAGGCAAATCCATTCCAATTGCTCTGCATTGCAACCTTATTGAATTGCTACCAGAGAGCATGTCAACCTATGTGGACAACAACACAAGCTAGTTTCCAAACGGGAAAGACTTGATTGTATTCTAGCCAGTACTCTGCACTATTCAGTCCTTCAGGTTCCCAAGGTAACCTACTGATGTTCTGATAACCGGACTTGGGCGTCCTCACAAATTCATAGATGGCAACACAGAAGAGGACTGGGTTGCATTTGCTCAAGGGACATAAGTAATACTAGAGAATTATAGCTAGCGTCGAAAAGAGCACGTTGGGCTGGGCTACTGAAAAATGGGAGAACTGTACTTGGCCTCACATCAGTTGCGCACAGACGCAGCGCCTTTTGACAGCGCATTGCCTACCATTGAAAGGACTGAGAAGCGCAGGATATCGTATTGCTAGTGTCTGTAAGATACTTTGCTTTCATTTATGACCTGGAATATAAGCCTGGAAACAAAAATGTGGTAGTTGATTGCCTTTCTCACCTGCCTTTGCCTTCACCGGATGGTCCACTGGAGGATGAGGATGTAGTAGTTGCACTTATTACAAGCACTCTTACTGCAGTTACAAGAGAACAATTTCAAGCTGCTTGTTCAGCATGTCCAATTCAACAAAAACAGGAATTTCTGACAAAGAGATGGCCCAGTAACCCTATAAAACCTTGACCCAGTTTTGCTGCCTTATTTTAGAGTTTGGGATGAACTTTCTTTGCTCGATGGCTGTGTGCTACAAGGTACACACTGGCTACTTGTGCCGGAAGAATTACAGTCAAAACTCATACACCTGGCACACGATACTCATCAAGGAATTGTCAGAACCAAACAATGACTATGGGATCCGTATTGGTGGCCAGGGATGGCCTCTCAAACTGAAGCACTCATAAAATCCTGTGTCACTTGCCAAATGCATGATAAGACAGCAGTGACATGTACCCCTCCATTACAGCCTGTTCCTCTTCCTGAATCTGTATGGGAAAAAGGGGTGATTGACATTGTAGGACCCTTTGATACTGCTCCAACTGACGTTGTTATGCCATCAATTTAATAGACTATGTCAGTAAATGGTCTGAGGTAGCATTTACATTGCAAATCGCTTCTGCTACAGTAATTAAATTCCTGTCTTCAGTTTTTAGCAGGGAAGGTAACCTCAAAGAACTGGTTTCAGATAATGGTAGTCAATTTACTTCTCTGGAGTCTGAAACTTTTCTAGCAGAGAGGAACATTTTACACAGAAGGTCATCCCTATATTACCCTTAAGCCCATGGGGAAATCGAATGGTTTAACAGTAGTTTGAAAGAGAGTTTGTAAACAGCTTACCCAGAAGGGCGATTGTGGATACCCTTCACTACTGATTTCTTGCAAGCATACCTGGCTACACGACATGCCACAATGCAAAGATCACTCACAGAGTTATTGCATGGGAAACAGGTGAATACTAAACTGAACATTGCTGGATTGTTAAAGGCACGACCTGATGCCCTAAACGAGGTTGAGGTGAGAAAAACAGTTGAACAGAACCAAGCAAAGTATAAGGCTTTCACAGACAAGCGGCAGGGTGCTAAGGAACCAAAGTTTGAGTGTGGTTCCTTCGCTAGAATATGAAAACCTGGAATTTGATGCAAAGGGGACCATAAATTCACAGCTCCTCTTAAAATCATAGAGAAGAAGGGACCTTACACCTATCGACTTTCTGATGGGCGAGGATGGAATGCTTCTTATCTTGCACCTGCCTATGCACCAAGAGGAGATTATGCCAACACCCAGTCTGCACTGGATGACTTAACCATAGAACCAACACAACAAGACATTGCACTGGAACTGGGGCTTGAGAGGTGGCCTGTCAGACACAAATCACCACCTGTCTGGACTAGAGATTATGTTATGTAATATCTACAGTGTTTTCAGTATAATATTTCTGCCAATAGTATAGTGTCTTGTTTCTTATTTGTTCCTGTGGTTAGAAAACCAACGTTTATTTTAATTGGGAGAGTTTCCTAAGAGAGGAGGGAATGTGGTGTTCAGATGCAGCTTGTGATGATTAGAACTGGGAGCACTGGCTGTTGGGAGTCTGAAAGGACAGGAAACAGGAAGGCGGGGGGAGCAGTGGAGGAAGCTGAGTGAGAGTTGCAGAGGGGGCAGCAGCAGCTTGGTATAGAGGTTTCCACTGTAAGAATAAAGTCCTGTTGAAGCTTGTTAGTTCCTTGCCTGCTTGATACAACGGCTGGACACTATCAGGACAGAATCGCCTTTCTAATGCCCAAGCCCCCTTATTTCCACGTGACTGGGCTGGCATGTGACCAGAAGCTTCCCAGCCTATGGCTGCGCCTGCTGCTTAGCCAAAGGCCTCAGCCTACGAACGAGGTCTCAGACTATCCTAGGGAGCGAAGGCCGAGACGCAGGCAGACTGTGAATGTGATTCTTTATTTTATACATCTGTAACTAGCTACGTGATAAGAATACACCTAATTCTTCAAGTATAGGCCCTTACAGACAGGCCTGAATATCTGTATCCTAACGGGTCCCATCCACTAGCTCTTTTGAACCCCAGTCTGTGACCCCCAACAGTCTCCTGTGCCCCACAATGTCCAACTCCCATATCCTAGGCCTCTTGCCCTAGCCCGAAAGGCAGGGGCACTGGGAGGACGCAGACTCTTCTCTTCCCTCTCTGCAGCTGAAACCACAGGGGCTTGAGCATGGCTGCTCTCTGGTCCGATGCGACAGCAGCCGCTGGTGGGTAAAGGCAGAGCTGCAGCACATTTCCAGCAGGATCTATTTTCTGCAGAGAGAAAACCTTCTGTGCAGCAGATGAATCCTGCATGTCTGCTCCCTCTGATTTTGCCCACACATGTGCAGAATGAATTTTATGTGCACCCATCTGAGGTGATGTCATACACAATTCATGTGGTGGGGGTGGGGCAGAGGGGTCTCAGAACTGGGGCAGAGTGTTTGGGTACAAGGTGTGAGAGCTCTGGCAGGGGATGCAGACTTTGGGGTGGGGCTGGGGAGAAGGGGTTTGGGGAGCAGGAGGGTGCTCCAGGGCTACAGTGAGGAGAGAGGACTCCCCCCAGTGCTCTCTCTCTCCACAGCAGCCTCTGGGCTGAGGGCGGGGGAGGTGCCTCTTACTGCCATGGCAGGTTTGGGGCTGAGTTTGGGCCTAGGGAGGGTCACCCCAATAGGCACCTACTCCGCGGGTGCTCCAGGGCTGGAGCATCCACAGAGGAAAAATGACTGGGTGCTGCTCAGAGACACTGAGAAAGACAAGCTCCTCCTAGCCCCCAGCGCCTCTCACTTGCTGGTGGCCCTGCTGACCAACTCCTCCCCCTCCCTCCCAGTGCCTCCCCCCACCACAAACAGCTCCAGGCAGGAGGGGGAGAAGTGGGGATGGGTGGTGCTCGGAGAAGGAGGCAAGGAAGAGGCGGGATGGGGTAGATCAGCGGACCACTTGATGATCTTTCCAAATATTGTTTGTACCATTAGCTAACTATTGTAAAGCGCTTTGGATAAGAACATTTTATACAAACAAGTAACAAAAAAACGTGTGGGGTCTGGCCAGGGTTTAGGGTGTGGGAGTGGGCCGGGGATGCAGGGTCTGGGAGGGAGTTTGGGTGCAGAAGCAGGTTGGGGCCAGGAGGGTCTGGCCAGGAGTTAGAGTGAGGGAGGGGGCTCAGGGTTGCGGCAGGAGGTTGGGATGTGAAGCACTTACCTGGGTCAGCTCCTGTTTAGTGGAAGGGGTGCAGGTGGGGATGTGGGAGGGTGCAGGAGTCAGGGAGG
>NW_027424621.1:0-3978 GCF_003597395.2 Chelonoidis abingdonii
GTAGGGGGCTGGAGGTGTGTTGGGGGTAGGGGACATGGGGGTTGCAGGAGTCAGGGCGTGGGAAGTGAGGGGGTGCAGGAGTCAGGGAGGGCTGGGTGTGTGTGAGGGGGTGCAGGAGTCAAGGTTGGGAGTACAGGGTCTGAGAGGGAGTTTGGGTGCAGGAGTAGGCTGGGGGTTGGGGTGCAGGGTCTGGCCAGGAGTTAGGATGCAAGAGGGGGCTCAGGCTTGGGGCATGATGTTGGGGTGTGGAGCGCTTACCTGGGGCAGCTCCTGTTTGGTGCGAGGGGTGCAGGTGGGAAGGGAGGGGTGCAGGAACTCCCATTTGGTGCTCATGGTGGGGGTGGGGATGTGAAGGGGTTCAGGAGTCAGGGCATGGAGTGTAGGGGTCTGGATATGTGTGGGGGTGCAATAGTCAGCACTGGGGTCGTGGGGGTATGTGAGGGAGGTTTAGGAGTCAGGGCAGGAGGTTGGGGGTGTGGGCTGAGGTTATGGGGGTACACCCAACCTCCTGCCCCGAGTGGCTCACAGCAGGGAGGTATGTTCAGGACTGCAGGAGGCTCAGCTTTGCTTCGCCCTGCCCCGATTCCACCCCCTTCCCCAAGGGCCCTCCTCCACCTCTTCTCCGCCTCCTTCCCCTCCCTCCCGGAGTGACCTGAGCACCAGCAAACAGCTGTTTGGCGGTAGGGGAAGCACTGGGAGGTGCCGGAATGTGTGTCTGGAGGGAGGTCAGCTCCTGGCCACGGCTCTGTCATCTGCTACCACTGAGAACAGTCTAGATCCACCCTCTTTGGAACCCCCTTTCAGGTAGTTGAAAGCAGCTATCAAATCCCCCCTCACTTCCTTCTTCTTTCTGCCAGATATGTATAACTCAGTCCTCGACTCTCTCCTTCATTCCGTCCTGTAGTCCATGCCTCTTATTTATTTTTGTTGCCTCCGCTGGACTCTCTTTCCAATTTTATTCACATCCTTCTTGTAGGTGGGGCCAAACTGGACACTAGATCCGTGAGCCTCACATGTTGAATAGAGGGGAATGATCACATCCCTCAACCGCTGGACATGCCCCTACTTATACAGCCCAAAATGCCATTGCCTTCTGGCAACAAGGGCACCCTGTTGACTCTAATCATCAGCTTCTCATCCACTGTAACCTAGGTCCTTTTCTGCGGACTGCTTCCTAGCCACTCGGTCCCTAGTGTGTACGTGACTGAGATTCTTCCGTCCTAATACCTGTTGAGCCGACAATCTAGCACAGCTTCTCTCCTATAGTCCTATCCAGCCATATTTCTTTAACTTGCCCTCAAGAATACTGTGGAGACCGATCAAAGTTGCAAAGTCAAGGATAACACATCCACTGTTTTCGCTCATCCACAGAGCCATAGTATCTCCTCATAGAGCAGCATCGGTTAGTCAGGCCCTGATTGCCTTGGTGACCACTGCTGACTGTCCTGATCACTTTCTGTCCTCTATAGTGCTCAGAATTGATTCCTTGAGACCTGCTCCATTGATTTTTCTAGGGGACTATGAGTGAGGACTGATCTAGCTTGTAGTTCCCCAGATCCTCTCTCCTTTTTAAAGATGGGCATACAGTAGCCTTTTTCAGTCATCTGGGACCTCCCCGATAGCCATGAAGTTTCAAGATAATGGCCAATGGCTCTGCAATCACATGCAACTTCCTTATAGCCCCTTCAAATGCCGTGCATCCGTGCCTCTATTGGATTTGTGGCTGTCTCAGCTTTTTTCTTAATGGTCATCAACAATTTCTTTCTCCACAGAGGGCTTGGTCTCTCCCATACTGCTGCGCCAGCTTGCAGCGTCTGGGAGGCTGTCCTTGTTGTGTGAAGACCAGAGTAATAGCAATTGAGTACAATTAGCTTTTTCGCCATCCTCTCGTCACTAGTGCTTGCCTCCATTCCATTTCAGTGAGGGCCGCCCATCACTTTCCTTGCTTTCTTCTGGGACTATGTTGCTAACTGATACCTGATAGTGAAACCCTTCTTGTTACCTCTTAACATCTCTTGCTAGCTGCAACTCCAAGCTGTCGATTTGGCACTTCTGATTTCACTCCTGCTGGCCCTGAGCAGTATTTTTATACTCCTCCCTGGTCATCTGTCCAATCTTCCACCTCTTATAAGCTTCTTTTTTGCATTTAAGATCAGCAAGGATTTCACTGTTAAATGAAGCTGGTCACCTGCCATATTTACTATTCTTCCTACACATCGGGATGTTTTTTTCCTGCACACTCAATAAGGATTCTTTAAAATACATCCAGGTTCAGGAAGACAAACTTCTTCTAAGGCCTATTGTTTTCCTTATGGCTCATTAACCTGAATGGATCCTTCCCAGTCAGCTATTCTGAATGAAAGCATCTTGTCTAATGGGTGTTCTCCAAATGTAACCATATTTGAAATACAGATACATTGTCAACATTCCTAACTTTAGATACAAAAACGATACATGCATACAAATAGGATAATCATATTCAGCACATCATAACCTTTGCAATGATATCTCACATGACTTATCTTGCATAAAATGCATCATAACTATGTCACAATCATATCATGATAATATCACTGTGAAAAATATGGGATGCAGTGTCACAGCTGCTTCCATAGCACTACTGGGGAATGTTACATGAATTTGTTACACCTGTGAGTGCCTGTTCACATTAATTTCAAAACAAAATAAAAAAAAAGAAAAACCACTTTGTGTGCTCTATGACCTTAACACCACCAGGGAAAGAAAACACAGGTGTCAATAGTTGGAAAAGTTGTTTCCCAGACAGCACTGTCAGCTTGTGGTGCATACAACTGTGTAAGTATCATGGATTTGTTTTCTAGGTGTTGCATATTTAAACACTGATTCAATTCCCAAAGGTAGGTTATGGAAAGACTGACACTTCTAGTAATCATCATTGACTTGGGGACAATGTACAGTGTCATTCTGCACCTACTAGGCAAACATTTTGGACTAATAGTTTTTTGTGAAAAATATGTCATTTCAGTTGACAGGAAACTATTTGCAGATTTCACAGAAATAGTTTTGGTCATTCACAAAAAGGCCAGAGGAATTCATACTACCCTCTCCCCTATCCCCATTTCACCCAGTGGTTATGGCACTCACCTGGTGTGTGAGGCACCCAGGCTTGAAGCTCCAGCATAGTTCCCAAATTGACCTTTTTGATTCACTGAAAATTCCAAAGAAGACTGACTAGTTGGAGCTGAACTGATTTTTACTCTGAACTGCCACTTAACCAAAAAGAACAGTCTCCTCAACACCGCTGTTGTCTTCAGCCAAATGGAGGCACTTTAAAATGTGAGTCTCCTGCTGTCAACCCTTGCAGCTCAGCAGAGCGGTGAGTGGTTCTTTAAGGATACCTCTCCTCTCACACTAATTAACAGGAATTACTGTAACTATCCAGTTCTCAGCTGCTTTCACAAACCAACTCAGGAGAGCTGATGGAATTTAAAAAGCTTCTCGGAAGCTTCAGTCCAGGATCCAGGAGTGACACAAAGGTGGGACCAGCTAAAGTGGGAAAATGTGAGCCTGCCACATGAACCCCCATGTGACTCCTCCCTGCCCTGCCCCCCATGCTCTCTCTGTCCCTTGCCCACATCTCACGTTACCTGGCGGGGGGCTCTGTCTTGAGCCACAGGCTGTCCCAGGAATAGCAGTGGCAAAAGCAGCAGAATGTGAGGCTGCCTGGCGGCCTCACTCTGGCGGCTCCTCCAGCGCAGCTGTTCCGGTACCATCCCCAGCCCTGATGCTGCTACATCTCCTGACATCTGTATAGCCCCGCTAGAAGACAGGGCTGGGGGTGGTACCAGAACAGCTGTGCTGGAGAACGGCTGGCAAGGGGCTACTCCTGTGCCCCCCCACAGCATCTGGGGAGAGGCATGTGGCCCTTGTCACCTCGGCATCTGACTGATGAGTACTAGCTGCTTGAACATCACCTAAATGAGTCTTTATATATATATA
>NW_027424621.1:4834-7732 GCF_003597395.2 Chelonoidis abingdonii
AAGGAGAGAGAGTGCTTGGTGCGGCTGCGTCCTGTGATGTTGTTCGGCCCTGAAGTCGAGGGGGCGGGCTGGGCCGCCGGGAGTGCGGAGAGCGATGGGCGCGTGTGCGACGCTGGTTGTGCCCAGCAGAGGCAGGCCCTGCTGCATTGTGTGTTTGCTAGGGCTCGGTCTTCTTTTACAGTTAAAGGCTGAGAGGCTAGAAGAGGACCGAGTTGGGTTGGCATGTTGGTGTCGGGGGGGGTGGCTGGTGGTACCGGGGTGGAGGTGCGCCAATGCGAGAAGTCCATAAGGGTGGCGGTGTAAGACAAGAAGGCGCCGGTTGGGCGACCGTTAGAAAGGAAGGGAGGAAGGGTGCAGGGGGCTAGTGGGGGGTGCGGATTTGGGTGAGCTTCTTGCTTGTCCATGAGCCCTAGAGAGGAGGCGTGTCTGGCTGCTGAATGGTCATTGAACGCTCACAGAGGGGAAGGGAGAGATGGAACGCAGAGGAGGGCAAGGGGAGGAGGAGTGGCAGGTGGGGGATGGGGGACGGAGACCAGCTAGATCCTGCGGCTGCTGGGCCACAGGAACGTGACCCAGGGGGAAGAGGGCAGTGAAGCGCAGCAGGCGCGAGGGTACGAGTGGGGGGTGGAGCGAGGGAGCGCGCGCAGCCGAGAGGGAGGGGCAGAGGCGAGAGGAGCGGAGTGCGAGGGGACGCGAGGGAGAGGTGCCGTGCGCCGGTGGGGAATGGGGGCTGGCGCGTGAAGGGCGCCAGAGGCTCGGCAAGAGTGGGGTTAGGGTGCGGGGGGGCCGGAAGAGAGTTCTCTGAAGCTGTGTGCAGATCCGAGAGGGTGATTGCACAGTCTGGATCGATCTCGCGGTGACACAGGCCAGGTTGAGCCCACAGGATAGAGCGCAGTAGCCCCGGCAGCCGAGGCAAGGGTGGATAACGTGCAGCAAGGCAGCACGTGGAGGCGAGAGATTCCCGCGGGCTAGAAGATCGCGGTTGGAGAGTGCCATACACTAGATGGAAGAAGGCAAACAGGCCAGAAGATGTTGGGAGGGGGAGGGTCGAGAGAAAGAGGCCTTTGAGCAGTTTAGTTGTGCAATGGGAGAGCAAAAGTCAAAGGAGTCCAGTCACAATAGCCAAGCGGAAACATACGATAGTGCTAATAAAATGGAGCAGGCCCATCGGTGACAGATGGATCATTCGTGGATTGGTAGAACGAGGAAAGGGAGAAAGGAGCGTAAGTACATGTCCGTTGGGAGTCAAGTCAGGTCCGGGCGTCGGGGATAAAGTATATGAGAGATATGTCCTCATAATGTCGTGGGCCGAAAGTGCTAGGTGGTGCATGGAGAGATGATCGGCGATGAGACTGAAAGTTAGGAAGGACGTCGAGGGAGGTCATCAGAGTGCTGACGCGCGGGCAGCGATCGAGGGGCAGGTTTGGGTTTTTGTTTTTGTGCCCTACATGTATGATCTCTCTACCACAGACAAGGAATGAACTGAAATAGAGTATATTGCTTTGAATTCTAGTTGCGAATAGAGAGGTATATATATAGAATATATATAGGTATAGTATATAGATATATAGTATAATAATCATTAGAAATAGAAATTCAAAGCAATATAAACTCTATTTCAGTTCACTTCCCTTGTAATCTGTGGATGAGGTTCTGTGGCCTGCACTGTGTAGGAGGTCAGACTAGATGATCACAATGGTCCCTTCTAACTTTAAAGTCTATGAGATCTTTGCATCAGACTTTCAGAGCACAGAACATTAATGAGGAAATAATTCTCTCATATATTTATCCATGAAGACAGGACTGAATGACCTCAAAGGGAAATTTGTAATTAGCTACTTCTTTTAATCCCGTTTACAATAACAGATTGATCCAAATCTGTCAGCATGGGACTGCTCCTTTATTGCCATTGTAATGTTTCAGCTCTGGCTATGAGACTGACTCCTTTGAGTTCTGTCTTGAACAAATAAATGCATCAAAGCATTTCTCTGAACCAGTCCCTACCAAAAATTCTGGCTGTTTTGCATTCCTTGAAATAGTGTATGGAAAGTCATCCAAACGGAGATTTTAGGAGGGAATCTATAAGTGTGCACTTGCTGAGTTTCCCCACCACTGACTCAGGTGGGGATTGGTTCCCTGTGGTAAAGGCTGTGTCGGAGACATGATCCAGACCTGGTGCATCCTCTAGGATCTGCAAAAGTTCAGAGACTTTCGCACCCAGACCATTAACCCCACTTTGAGTCTGGGCCCTAAGGCCCCAGCCTCCATTCCCCGGCAGCAAGGACTCTCCCCATGGTCATGACTGTCCTTGTTCCCATGCCTTTGGGTGAGGGCTCTGTCAACAAATGACTAGAGCCTGTGGCTACACTGACTTTCCTGGGTCAGTTCTGTGGCCCAGAGGGAGGATTAGATGGTTCAGTCCCATCCCCAAAATGCCCACTCCTCCCCTTGCCCTCTCTGCTTCCATCTCCTCCTTCCCTTGTGGATCATGGACCATTCAGAGAAGCCTTTATAGGGTATGGAAAGAAGAAGGCTAAAATAGCACCACTAGCTGACCTCTCATTTTCATTAAGGTGACAAAGGGTCTATTGTTAAGCAATAGAATTCCGATTGGGAATCAAGTACCCAGCAGACACACACATGCAAATAAACTGGTTCTTCTAGTTTAATTTACATGTAAAAGAGGAGCTAGAAAAAAACAAGAGGGCACTGTTGCTGGGCAAAACCCAGGAGACAACAGAGAGCCATCAGTTCAGACAATAACCACCAGAGGGCACCCCAACACAAGAAAACAGGAACCATGACTTCCAAGGAAGAACAAATCAAAGACGCAGAGCACAAGCGAAACATGGAAAAGAAACTACAAGACCTAGAAATAAAACAAAAAGAAGAACAAAT
>NW_027424621.1:12041-12576 GCF_003597395.2 Chelonoidis abingdonii
GACGGCCATACCAGACTCTCTCAGGATCTTTTCCCCCCCTTTCCAACCACCTTTCTCTCCTTCCGGCGTGGTCGCAGATTAACTTTCCGATCAGTGGGTGCTGCGCACGGTGAGCAGATACCACCTCCTGTTTGCTTTATCCCGCGCCTTCCGCCCCCCTTTCCGTCCATCTTCAGGGACCACCTCTCCACGAGCAAATCCTCTGGCACGAGTGCATACCTCCTCACTGCAGGAGCCGAGTAGAGAAGTTCCACGCCGAGAGGGGGAAGGGTTATTACTTTCCATTATTTCTCATATCCCAAATCCAAGGGAGGCCCGACATTGCTAGATCTGCGGGGACTCAACAGTGGCTACGCAATTGGAAGTTCCCATGGTCTCCCTGGGAACCATATCCCGTCCTTGTGATCCCTGGAGACTGGTACGCCGCCCTCGACATGAGGACGCGTACTTCCCATAAGCCATTTCCCGCCGCACAGGAAGTACCTTCGGTTCACAGGTCAGAACAGCACCACTTTCACGTTTGCTGTTCCCTTGG
>NW_027424622.1:0-7474 GCF_003597395.2 Chelonoidis abingdonii
CCTGGTCTCTGCCCCGGAGGGTCTTCACCAAATGCATGGCCGTCTCGCCTGCGCACCTTCGCAAGCGGCAGCATACATGTCTTCCCCATAGTGGACGACTGGCTCATCCAAGGGGGCCTTCGCACGCCACAGTCCGTTCAGCACGTCTCAGTAATAAGGACCTCTTTTCCGTTTGGGGATCCTCCTCATGCGAGGTACCTCAATGAATCCGACGCAGAGCTGGCTTCATAGGATGCCGACACTGGACTCCCTTGCCAAGCCTACTGCCTCAGCGCGGTTTAGCGCTCACTCACTCGTCCGGCACTTGCAACAGCTCATCTGACCTCAGCTCGCACTCTGCCTCGCTCTGCTGGGGCATATGGCCGCATGCCACCCATGTCCATAATAATGCCAGCTATGCATGCGGCCCTTGGATGTGGCTATCACTCGGTTCCGTCCGAGCAGGACTCCCTGGACGTGCTGCTCACATCCCTCCCGTCCTTCGCTTCCCTCGACTGGTGGCATGGACCAGTCTCAGGTTTGTGCAGGGGATGCCCTTCACCACAGCAAACATCACTAACATGACGGGTGCGTCATCCCTCGGCTCGGCCACCTTAGGTCGCTACGGACCAAGGCGTTGGTCTGCCGACGGAGCTCAACCCTTCACATCAACATAACGGGAGTACGGCCGTTCCGTCTCGCCTGTCAGACGTCCAGCAGCATCTTCGTGCTGTTGTGGTTTCAGTTACGGGACACACAATGGCCTGTACTACATCAACAAGGCAGGGGGACTCGTCGTCCCCTGTGTCAAGAACCATTCACTATGGGATCTTACTGTATAGCCCCTCGGGTGATTAGAAAAATAGGCATCCTTCCTGCCGGAGTCCGGAACACCCTGGTGGATCGGCTTGAGAGGTCCTTCCTGCTTGCCACGAGTGGTCGGATCAAGATCGGACATAATTACTTCCATTTTTCAGAGGTGGGGCTTCACTTTGTAGACCTCTTCACGTCCCGCTCAGACAGGAGTCCAGGAGTTCTGCTATTCACAACGTCCCCCGGTCGATAACGAGGACGCGTTTCTCCTGCCTTGGAGCACCGCCTACTGTATGCCTCACTCCCGTTTCTCCTGGTAGCAAGGTCTTACTCAAGGTTCGCAGAGGACAAGCGCGCTCATCTAATTGCGCCGCATTGGCCCAGGCAAGCCTGGTACACCACCCTCCTGACCTGTCAGTAGCCGCTCCATCCCCTCCCAGTGTCCAGACCTCAATCACACCAGCGACCATGGTGAGGTAACTTCGTCAATCCGGATCTGCGGGATCCCCTCCCCTCACGGCGGGCTCCTGCATGGCTGATAATGCTTGAGGAATTGCGCTGGCTACCGGTCCGGTTGCAGCGCATTCTCGCTCCATAGCAGAAACTTCACCCGCAGAAACGGTAATGTGGCCAAGTGGAAGCGCTCGTCCGGCCTGGTGTGCATCCCACGATGTTTCCCTTACAGGACACCCGCGATCTAGGCTATACGCTCTGCACTTAACGGAGGGCTAGCGACTTCCTCTCTTAAGGTGCACCTGACGCAATAGTCCACTTCGCATCCGGGAGACGGTGGCTGCATCGGGTTCTCTCACCCCAGTAGTCTCTCGCTTCATGAGGGTCTGGACCGTACTTTCCCCACTCGTCCACCCAGCCCCCCTCTCTGGGACCTCAACTTGGTCTTGAACAGACTTATGTGCCCGCCTCTTTGAACCACTGGCAACTTGCCCGCTTCTCTACCTCTCGTGGAAGACGGTCTTCTTGGTGGCAATCAACCTCATGCGTCGGTCTTCGCAGATCAGAGCCCTCGCGTTCGATCCTCCGGTACACGTCTTTCATAAAGACAAAGGTGGCACACGCGACATCCTGCTTCCCCGGTAGGTGTCTGCCTTCCAGCTTGCCAGGACAATTTTTCTCTCCGGTTTGTTCCCGAAGCCCGCATGCGTATCTGGAGAGAACAGCAGCTACACACCTTGATGTGCGTAGAGCACTGGATTTCTATGTGGATAAGAACAAGCCCTTCCGAAGGTTCTCCGCAGCTCTTTGTCGCCGGTTGCAGAGCGAATGAAAGGTCTAGCGCACATCTGCCTCCCAGAGGATTTCCCTCGTGTCAGGGCCTGATCGCCACGTGCTACGAGCATAGACTAGGTTCCCTCGGACACCCTTACAGCGTCCATTCCAACGAGGGCTCAGCTTCACTCAGCAGCCTAACTTGGCGCACGTGCCCTCCAGGGAATTTGGGCTTGCCGCAACTGCATGCGTTCCACACTTTCGCCACGCACTATGCGTTGGTTCCAGCAGTCTCGGGACGACGCAGCCTTTGGGGGCGGCTGTACTCCACTTGCCGCATCTCACTTTCCGACCCCTCCGCCTAGAGTAAGGTTGAAATTCACCTAAATGGAATGCATATGAGGCAACCACTCGAAGAAGAAAAACGAGGTTTACTTACCTTGTAACTGTTGTTCTTCGAGATGTGATTGCTCATATCCATTCCACACCCACCCTCCTTCCCCATGTCGGAGTAGCCGGCAAGAAGGAACTGAAGGGTGGCTGGGTCGGCTGGGGTATTTATGCGCGCGCAGGTGGTGCCACTCCGGGGGCGCCCAGCCGACCCGCCGAGTGTTGCTTAGGTAGAAAAGTTTCTCCGACGGCTGTGCACGTGGAGGCACACACCTAAATGAATGGATATGAGCAACACATCTCGAAGATACACAGTTACAGATGGTAAGTAAACGCTTCATTGTTCTGTTGCTTAGACCGTTCTAATTCCAGTGTCTGCGATGGGTCTCCCTCTGGAGTTCTATCTGTCTCTTTGGGGCTGTATCTTCTCTTCTTGTTTTCTTCTGTGGGCCACCTCTTCTTCTTGTAGTTTTCTTTGGTTGAGCTGCATTTTTTGCTTCTTGTTCCTCTTTTATGGGCTGGCCTGTTTGGGCGACGCTCATGTCTGACCCTGTGCTAAGGGCTCCGGACTTTGACAAACCATTCCTAGTAACCACCGATGCATCTGAGCGTGGTATAGAAGCAGTTCTCATGCAGGAAGGACTGGATCACAAAGATTTCACCAAGCCGGTAACAAATGTGAATCCCTGGGTTACCACAGACCATCTCCTAGACTCTCCAGTCCATCTTGCCACCCAGACAAACTGGACTTAGTGATAAATGGTCACTTACACCAAAAATCACACCAAGTTCAGGTTGCTTCCAGTCCCAAGAGACCCCAGATCATTTGGTACCCTAGATCAGTGGTTCTCAAACTCGGGCTGCCACTTGTTCAGGGAAAGCCCCTGGAGGGCCAGGCAGGTTTTTTTACCTGCTGTGTCCACATGTTTGGCCGACCGCAGCTCCGACTGGCCACGGTTTGTCGCTCCAGGCCGATAGGAGCTGCAGGAAGGGCCACCAGCACATCTCTCGGCCCGTGCCGCTTCCCACAGCCCCCATTGGCCTGGAGTGGCAAACCGCGGCCAGTGGGAGCCACGATCAGCCGAACCTACGGATGCAGCAGGCAAACAAACTGGCCCGGCCCACCAGGGGCTTTCCCTGAACAAGCCGTGGCCTGACTTTGAGAACTACTGATCTAGATCAGGGGTCAGCAACCTACAGCACGTGTGCCACCTTTGGCACGGGAGCCAATTTTGCCTGGCATGTGGCTGCCAGCCGGGGTCCCACCACCAGCCTCATTCAGCATGTGTGGCCGACTGAGTGAAGTGGGGCCGGTGGCAGGACCCCAGTGCCTGGCTGCCCCCTTACCATGCTCATTCTGCAGCTCCCGGGAGTGTGAGCCGCCGGGGCACGGGGCCCTGGGCCTGCTGCGGGAGGGGTGGTGGCAGCTACTCACACTCCCGGGAGCTGCAGAGTCTGAGCACGGCGAGGGAGAAGCTGTGGGGTGCACGCAGGGGCGGCCCTACGCATTTTGCAGCACCAAGCACACCTGTGGGAGGTCCGCTGAAGCCGCAGGACCAGCAGACCCTCCGCAGGTAAGCCGCCGAAGGCAGCCTGCCTGCCACCCTCACAGCGACCGGCGGAACGGCCCCTGCGGCTTGCCGCCCCAAGCACACGCTTGGCGTGCTGGGGCCTGGAGCCGCTCCTGGGTGTACGGGGCCTGCTGCCGCAGCCCGGGCAGGCACACCCCCCCCAGCTCTCCCCTCACCGCACTCGGGTTCTGCGGCTCCCGGAAGTGTGAGCCACTGCTGCCCCTCCCGCAGCTCCCCACTCCCACTGCCTCAGCACTCCACATGGAGTTTTACCTCCACGTGGAGCCAGCGTCTCACCAGCATGGTCCTAGTAAGGGGAGTCCCGGGGGGCAGCCAGGGAGCAGGGAGAGGGTTGGATGCATCGGGAGTTTTGGGGGTCCTGTCAGGGGGTGGGGAGTGGTTGGATAGGGCATGGGAGTCCCCAGGGGTCTGTCTGGGGGCAGAGATGTTCATAAGGGTTGGGGCAGTCAGGGGACAGGTAGGGGGTAGGGTCGTAGGGGCGGCAGTTAGGATAGGAGGGTCTCAGGAGGGGACAGTCAGGGGAGAAGGAGCAGGGAGGCTTAGGTAGAGGGTGGGGTTCTGAGGGGCAGTTAGGGGCAGGGGTCCCAGGAGAGGGCAGCCAGGGGACAGGCAGCGGTTGGATAGGCATGGGAGTCCCAGGGGTTTGTCAGGGGACAGGTAGGGGGTGAGGTCCTAGGGGGAAGTTGAGGGGGGTCTAAGGAGGGGGCAGTTGGGGACAAGGAGAAGGGAGGCTTAGATAGGGGATGGGGCTCCAAGGGATAGTTAGGGGCAGGGGTCGCAGGAGGGGTCAATCAGGGGACAACGAGCAGCAGCACTTAGATAGGGGATGGGGTCCTGGGGGGCAGTTAGGGGCAGGGGTCCCGGGAGGGGGCAATCAGGGGACAAGGAGCAGCAGCGCTTAGATAGGGGGTGGAGTCCTGGGGGGAAGTTAGAGGCAAGGGTCCCGGGAGGGGGTGATCAGGGGACAAAGAGCAGGAGGGGGCTTGGGGGTTCTGACAGGGGCAATCGGGGTGGGAAGTGGGAGGGAGTGGATGGGGGCTAGGGCAGGGCTCTCTCCTCTTTTTTGATTGTTGAAATATGGTAACCCTACGCAAGGGGGGAGCCAGGTGGCACACAGGGGCTGGTGCCCGCATATACCCACTGCAGCCTACAGGTACCCCCGGGGGGGCGCCGGGCTGCAGCCTGGGCAGGAGGGGCAGGGGGGCCCAGCTGCTCCCCGCTAGCAGTGCCACTACTGACTTTCCAGGGCTGCTGCCCCCCTGCAACACGCCAGCTCCTCCATGGCTGAGGCTCGCTGCTGCTGCGAGCGGGTCGCTCTGGCTCTCTGATGCCTCCTCCCTGCCAAGCTGCTGCAGCGGCCCAAGCCCGGCAAAGCCAGTGAGTGGACTCGGGGTGGGGACCACCAGGGTGGGGTGGGGAGGGTTCGCAGGGGGCTGTGAACCTCCAGGGGATTTCAGGGGGCGGGAAGAGAGGAACCTGGTCTGGGGAACAGCCCCTGGGTATGGCTGGCCCCTGGGGTCTATAAAGGCTCGTTGGGGATTTTCCCCTCAATGAACCGATGGGCAAGGTGGAAGTTTTGCCTAGGTGGCAAAATATCCTTGCACTAGCCCTGCCCCAGCGGGGTGTGCACCCCAGGTTAAGAACCACTGCACTAAATTGATAAGAGCTGCATTTTAATTTAATTTTAAATGAAGCTTCTTAAAACATTTTTAAAAACTTGTTTACTTTACATACAATAGTTTAGACTTAGAGAGAGAGAGGCCTTCTAAAAACGTTAAAATGTATGACTGGCATGCGAAACCTTAAATTAGAGTGAATAAATGAAGACTCGGCACAGCACTGCTGAAAGGCTGCTGACCCCGACCTAGATCTTACACCAAAAACAACGCCTGTAGCTGATCCTGTAATAACCTATCTAAGGGTTTATTAACTATGAAAAAGAAATAAGAAAGTTATTTATAGGTTAAAGAAAGCAAACATACACACACAAATGCATTACCATCTAAACCCTAAGAGTGACAGAGCTGTAGGATCTGCGGGGAGGAATAGCTCAGTGGTTTGAGCATTGTCCTGCTCAACCCAGTGCTGTGAGCTCAGTCCTTGAGGGGACCATTTAGGGAATTGGCGTAAAAATCTGTCTGGTGATTGGCCCTGCTTTGAGCAGGGGGTTGGACTAGATGACCTTCTGAAGTCCCTTCCAACCCTGATATTCTATGAAGTTCAAGTGCCCTTCAGGGCAGCCCCTGAGGATCTCTGGCTTCAGTTTGGTTTCTCTGGCCCTGCAAAAGCTCAAACAGTGAAGAGGTGGAAAATGTTCCTGGGACCTTCTTTTATTCCCTTTACTCAGCTTCCAAGTCTCCAGGATGGCAGGTAGCATTTTCAAGGTACAACAGGGCCATTATAATATGCTTTGTGTTGGGATATTCCTTGATGGCCCCTCGAGATGGGTGGGGGGAGTGACGGACATGCTTGGGTTCATAAATTCAGAGCAAACATTTTAAAGCAAAACCTACCTATTTTCTTCTAGCATGGAATTCCAATATCACAAGTGAGATTAATGCATGCAGCAATTTACAAGTATTTCATGCAACCTAAACACTAAACACATTGTTGTAAGACTAATACCTATTTTAGATAAAACTAATATAGAGATGAACTGGTCTGATCTCCAGCTATGAGTCTGCCAGTTCTTAGCTAATGCCTGAAGTTTTGGTAAGAGCTGGCACTGGGTTTGCCAGCGTCACAGTGACAATTACAGTGTTCCCAACTCATAGAGGAAAGTGACTTTAGCCCCTGTTGCAGGACCTGTTGCTGGGGAAATCATAGATCTAATTACACAGATTTGTACAAAATGTTGCATGCTGGTGTTGTGACCCTGCAGCCCTCGCAGCTGCCCCTCAGTCCACTCTGCTCCTCTTCAACCCCTCCTCCTTCCTATCCCTGATGCTGAAGTGTGAAGGGAGCAGATTCCCTTCCAGGGGGCAGAGATAAGGAGCTAGGAGAAGGGAGATGAGATGAGGCAGACCCTTCTAGGCTTACAGACATCAGGATGACTGCAACTAGAGAAGCCAATTTTTCATTCCCAGTGGGCTATTTCCTCCATGTCTGACCCAGGATCCCCAGAGTCCTCTTGACCATAGAGGACAGTGACAAACAGGCTGCACAATCCTTAAGGCAATGAGATTGGCTTCTCCATCTCAGTCACTCCCTGCTCTCTATGGTGTGACAGTCCAGACCCCATGGAACTTCTGGGCTCATGGAGACGGCATGACAGAAAGCCTGCAGGAATACAAGAGAACTAAAAAGTACATGCTCCCACCATGTTGTAGAGAAATCTCTGTATCAACTATCTCTACAAATCTTTATAACATTGCACTGTGTTATTTTGTATTAAGTATCTTTCTATATTAAGTATCTTTATGACATTGCATCTTGCACAATGTTACTTTGTATTTCATTGTGCCTCTGTCATT
>NW_027424623.1:0-16488 GCF_003597395.2 Chelonoidis abingdonii
TACAACTTTTGTATTAGAAATGTTAGAAAGACTTTATATCAAATGTTATAGCCCCTAAGGATAGTATTAGTTAAAGTGAAAGAAAACATGCCTTTTTGTTAAAAGTAGAAATAAGATCTCCCCCCCACTCTGTAATCAATTGCCCCATTGACTGAATCAGGTTGTGATGAGTGAGGCTTTGGAAGACACCCACCTCCAGACAGCTACGATAGTTAAAGAGGATTGGAAGCCGAGCAAAAGACAATACAATTTGTCAAGTGGCCCAATAAGAAAAGCAGACATATTGACGACCTCAGGATTAGAAGCCAAGCACCTTCTTTATAAAACGCCCTCTTATTGAGCAGCATTGGGACAACACCCAGAAAAAGCAGCCAAAGACCACGACACAGACCAGATTTTGATTCTGGTCTGGCATTGCATAAGAGCGGAAGCTGCTATTAAATACAAGGTGGTTCTTGCAGAAGGACCCTGGTCTCGTCTCTTGTCAACCATAGGACCATCGATCCGGATCGGCAGAAGCCCGGCTCCACCCCTCCCCCATCTAACTCACCTGGCCAGTGCAGTTAAGGGGAGCAACGTGTTGGTAACAACAGCAAGATGGAGTGTGTTTGTGTTTGTGTCTGTGTCTGTGTGTGTGTGTGAATGCATGACTGTAATAGATCATATGCATATGATAGAGTGTTAATTAAACCTGTATTACTAATGAATGTGGCGTTTTGCCTTATCCTCCCGAAAAGATCCCGTATAGCACCTTGAGTACAACAATGTCTCAGTGACACAAGCTGAACTGGGATCCGTGCCCCACCCGGAACCAGGGATAAATTCTCTCCTCATCGAAAGAGGCTGTTGGGAAAGTGAAGATTGGGTCATCATTATCAGCATTGGCAAATATCACCTGCCCCTGTTCATAGTCCACAGAAACCCGGATAAACCTGAGATCACGGCTCAGGGACAGAGGGGTCTCAGAGGAGGAGACAGCAGAGAAACTATTCGTATACCAATCCACAGCCCAGATCCTGTCCTCAGGGTTACGGGTTCTCCCTCCCTTCCTCCACACAGACTTTTTGGCCACCCCCACAGCCCAGGTTCCCTCGTCCTTCACCTCCACCTCCCAGTAATGACTACCTGAGGTGAATCCTTCACAGCCCAGCACACAGACTCTAGTATCAAATCTTTCAGAATTGTTGGGCAGATCCTGCCGGGTGTAACTATAGCTCACACTTTTCCGATCCTCAGACAGGATGAGTCGGGGGTGAGCCGTGTCTGGATCCAGAGTCACATACGCTGGAGAGAGAGAATCAGAGCATTAGGGGCAGAACTCAGCCCCGGGGGCTGGTGGTGCCATGTTTCACACTCTCCAGAAGCCTGGTTCTGGCTGGGACAGGCCTGGATCCCAGGAAGCTGCCTCTGTCCTGGGCACCTGAGACTGAGCAGAGATGTCACTGCAGCTCCTCACTGTGTTTAATGAGACCTGATTCTTTAGTTTCTCATTTCTTTGCAGAGGCTTCAGCTCCCTGCTCCCCCGCTGGGGCTGCTCCATTGCCAGTGGCACAGACCCAGCCAAGAAGGTCTCAGAAGCTTTTCATGAGGAGGGAGCAAGGGAGGCAGGTACCAGCTTTAAACCTCAGAGGGAAGCTCCTTCCCCTAATGTAGCCTCCACTCCCAGGCCGGGGAAGAGAGAGGAAGGTGCAGCATTGGTAGGATGACCAGACGTCTTGATAAAATCGGGACTGTCCTGATTTTGAGGAGTTTGTCTGGTGTCCCGACCAGAGTGTGGTCGGGACACCATTTGTCCCGATATTTTGTTTCCTGGTCTTTGGTGGCAATTCAGCGGAGATTCCTTCAGTTGCGGGCAGTTTTCAGCGGTATTTCAGAGGTGGGTGCTTCTGTCTTTGGCATCAACGTTTATTACCCACCGCCGAAATACCATCGAAGACCGTCCGCGACTGAAGGGCTCTCTGCTGAATGGCCGCCGAACTCCCGGATGGGTGAGTTAAAAAAAAGAACCCCACCCCCACCCCCGGCAGTGGTCCTGATATTTTCCCCTTAACATCTGGTCACCCTAAGCATTGGGAAAAGCCACTCCAGACCAGAGAGTAGGAGATGGTGGGGCAGCCCCATTCCCAGTCCAGAGAGAAGGGGAGGGGCAGCTGCAGAGGGAGAGCACCTTCCCAATCCCCAATGGGAGAGCCCAGCCCTGGCCACAGGAAAGGGAGGATATTGGAGAAGAGGCAAAGGGGAGGGATGTGTCAGCCCTCGGGGGAAAGATTTTTCTGTTCAACACTCTGAATATAATATTAAAAAGGTCAATGAATGCCTATGAAAATGGCAGGATCAGTGTTCAGGTGTTTGGATGTTGGTCAGTGCGAGTGTTTTTCTGATCATTAGCATGGGCATCAACTCAGCACTAAGGTTGGTAACTGGCATCAGGTAACTGGCATCAGGATTACATGCTTTTATTTTTAGGGCTGTGTATGGTTTGGTTGATTTTATTAAAATATTTTTGTGGGAATTTTCTCATAATATAAAGACAGTCTCCTGCTGAAATCTCACCTAGTCTGCGTGATCCTACGGATTTATCTCTTTTTGTTTCCAGTTCAGATGGCAAAGTGGCTGGGGGGGAAAAGATAAGAAAGATAAGCTTTCATGTTGTCGTATGTACAACAGCATTCTTATTCTAAACTCATATAACTGTGTTTTAATTATAACCAAAAAACAAAGAGAGGCACAGACACACACTTAGGGTTTTAATATAAACATAAACTAGGCTGAAACTTCCTTTTTCCTCTTTTATTCAGACATCTCACAGCAATGGAATCAACTGTCATTAAGCCACGACCACTTATGAGATGCAATCTCTAAGGGAGAGATACTTTCCCCTCATCATCTACCCCCCAACCTCAGCTGCTTTATCTTATTCACCAATTGCATTTTGCCATAACTTGGACCCAGATCCTGCAAAAAAAATTAGGATGAAAGTAGCTTTGCACACTTTGGTCCCTTTTTTGACATTCATAGGATGCTAAGAATTTGTAGTCAGGGCTCTGAATTGTAAACTTTTTGGGTCTATTTACTCAGCGTCTCTGCAGAGCTCAGCACAATGGGGCCCCTTCCCTCCATAGACTGAAATATGAATAATAGTAAAATTATTCTGTAGGTAAGGAAATTCGAGCTGGAAGAGGGTCAAACTCAATGGGCCAAATTCATCCTGAACTGGCAAAGGGATAGAGGAGGCCAACGTGTGACTCCCCTATTTAGCGGCTTCAGAGGGCAGTGCAGACCTTGGCACAGGCTAGGGAAGTTCTGAGATACAGCCAGAGAATCACCCCTGATTCATTGGGCCCCATAGGCTTTGCCAGCTCTGTAGCTGGAAGAGATCAACTCAGGGGACGCAATTTAGGCCATTTGGCTAAATTTGGACATTAATGTTGTGACCTTTGGTAAGTCATGAATTAATTTGAAACATCCTGGTGCCTGGGCCCCTGCTACATCTACTCAATTTCTCTACTTTCCACATTTTATTAAATAGATATGTCATCTAATTGGCCAGAGCCCATCTCCTCCCAATCTCAGAGGCATATTCCAATTCTCCTTCCTAGGTCCTGTCTTAGTACCTTTGAACTTCCTCAGAGTCTCCTTAAGAGCAATATATTTCTGGGAGAAATTGCCAAGCCCCTTTTCCAGTTCAGGAGAAATCTTCACTGACTTCTGGAGCTTCCCCTTCTCACACCTGGAAAGAAAAAGAATTCACATTCTTCTATTTCATTTAGTGATATGTTATAATTTCTTCTTAGTGACAGCTTGCTGCTCTAATGGGCATGGAGTTAGAATTTCTCTGCTTCTCCTATCCTTGGAACAGGTTCAACACAGATCATGGCAGTCCAACCTTCTCCCTAGAGGTCCCATTAATAGTCTTCAACTCTGGCCTGGAGACCAGCTCTGGGGATAAAAGGGGAATTGAGTCTCCATGGCCAATTCACTCCATGGCCTCTATGCTTCTGAGGGATAGGAGATTCCAATGCTAAGTGCTGTAGAAATCTGTCCACTAGGAACTAGACTGATGCACCAACTCCCGCCTACCCAGCTCCTTCCACACAGGTCTCCAAACAGTCCTCAGGTGGGATTTCTCTTTATCACGGCTGACCTGGGTTAAATTGTAACCAGCATAGGTGCCGACTTCCCTTCTGCCTGGTGGTGCTGGAACTCCACATCTTGGCCATGCCCTTGCCCCAACCCAACCCTGCCCCCACTCCACCTCTTCTCCGCCTCCTCCCCCAAGCGTGCCATGTCCCCGCTCCTCCCTCTCCCTCTTGGAGAATCCTAAGTGCCGCCAAACAGCTGTTTGGCAGTGGGCGGGTGGCAGGGAAGCGCTGGGAGAGAGGGGGAGTAGCGTGGACGTGGCACATTCGGGGAGGTGGGGGGAAATTGGCTGTCAGTGGGTGCAGAGCACCCGTTAATTTTTCCCCATGGGTACCTATGGTAACCAGTACCTCAGCACCCCTATTCCATCCCCAGAATCCTGAGACAGCAAGCCCCTGGGGATGTAGCATCCAATTCAATAGATAATCCCAGACTCTTCTATAGAAAGGTGAGACTCTCAGGATTAAGTTAATCAGAGAATGGTATCCAAAATGTGACTCTGCCCCAGCCATTTTGCTGTGTGACTGTGGGGAGATGTGGTGTTAACATGGTTTCCAAGCTTTTTTCCAGCATAAGACGTATGTGTGGGAATGAGAAAGAGCCACATACCTGCTCAAGGTGCTTCCAATGTCCTAGAAAAAAGAGAGAATCTCAGTCCCACTTGAGTCACACACTTGGGATCCCAGGGAAGGGATCTTGCAAATATAGGGTAAAAAGGACCAGAGTCATGGATACACTGAACTAATGAGGCTTTTCCATCTCTAATATAAAAATTTCTCTATCACTTGAAAGAACAATTGTAATTCACATTTGTGCAATGCACACACTGAGTTATGCTGTCATCTCTGACTGCTGGACCCCAGTGCCAGGATTTCGGAGCTGTCCTGTCCCTGTGGTGGGATCTGGGATGTTTCTCTGACTCGTCTCACCTGCAGAAATTCACTCGCTGACTCCTGACACTTCCCCTCCACCTCACTGATCAGCTCACTGAGACGGGAAATCTCCTCAGAGAGTACAGTGAAATATTCATTGTGTATGTTCACAATCTCCTTGTCCAACTGTTCCAGCTGGGCCAGCAGGAGTCGCTCTTGTTCCTCCAGGAACTGCTGCAGTTTCTGAAATTGATATACAATCTTCTCCCTCTCGTTTTGTGTCTGTTTCTGTAGAATAATAGGGAAAGGGCTGTTCAGGGACATGGAAGGAGCCTGGAGTCCTTTCATGGAGTGCTGAGTGTGCAGGAGGGAGAATTTCTTTTCAAATTCTAAGACATCAAACACTTGACTATACCCTGTGAGAGACTATACCCTAGATCCCACTAGGGAGAGGATTTTCTCACACCTTCTCGTTTGGCCTCTCTCTCTCTTTTAAAGAGATATTTCCATGTCTGACCTGGTCAGGATATTTCATTATCAGGGACGTGAGAGATGGAGATCCAAGGCAGCAGGATTCAGGACTCAGCACTAGATCTGGGTGAAATTTTTTGCACTAAACTTTTTTTCAGGGAAAATGCAGTTTTGTCGCCTCTGAAATGTTTCATGAGTTCATGTAAATTTCCTGTTTGGTAAAAAATAAATAAAAATCTTGAAAAAAATCAAGATATTTATTACAACTATTTCTTAAGAAAACAGTTTGATTTTTTTTATTTGAAATCAATTTGTTTGAAAATTTCCTTGTTTTTAATATACACCTCTACCTCCACATAACGCTGTCCTCAGGAGCCAAAAAATCTTACCGCGTTATAGATGAAATGTGCGTTGCTGGGGGTGGGAGTATTTTGTTGGGAAAAGAACCAACAAACAGTGGCTACGCTGCCAGACATCTAGTGACGCAGCTGTGTTGACATGGCCATGTCGCTAAAAGCTATGTCGTATAGACACAGCCTTTGCAATATAAGAAATTATTCCAAAAGCATTGTTAGAAAAACTATGAGAAAAGTAAAGTAAGAAGGAAATATGAAGGAAATATGCTGTATTAAAAGATAAAGTGTAATTAAAGAGATACAGACTTAAGAAATAAGGAGGAAGTAAGCTGTAGTGACAATAAGAAAATCGCTAGCACTGTAACATAAGAAATCCTTACTGTGGCCTACGGCGTACAAGGCGAATGACAGGAATAGGGAAATGAGCACAAAGGGCTGTAAACCAGAGAGGAGCAGAGGGATAATTGTTCAGTCAAGAAACCAACACATTGCACCAAGGAATACCTGATTTTATTTAGGCTGGAACACAGCCAACAAAGAACTTTTCCTCCAAACTCTGGGCTCAGAGAGGTTGAAAACTGAGAAACTGAAAAGTGAACGTGTGTCCATGGGGTTTATGTTCTAGTGCATTGGATTTTCTAATTCAAAATTCTGTTAGTTTAATTAAACTCACTTTATAGGGAACAGTTTACATTTATGAACTAATAGTTGTTAATACACAGTAGATAAGAATAATAGTTTAAGGTGTAAGACTGAGTAGTAGTTCCTGATAAAACAACTCATTTTGATTTACTTGTGATTATTCTCCACTTCACTGAATTCTGCTTTACCCAGAACTGATTGAGATAAAGCATAATTTGGCAGCTAGATTGCCCCTGCCTCTCCTTATTGCTCTGATTCAGAATGCCCTCCATCTGGCTCGTTACAAATGCAGATGAAAAATGATGGGCACCTACCAGATATTCCTGGCTCCTCTTCTCTCCAGTCACTTTAAATCCCAGAAACTTTTCTCTCTCTTCCCTCAGAGTCTGCAAATGGGCCTGGATCTTTTCCTGAACAGATGGAAATGTTTTGGGTGGTTTGATTTTTATTTTGATAGATCAGAGTCGGGGAGGGGGGAACCTTTTCAACCCTTAACAAAAACAAACAAACAAAAAACTGACTCTGATGACTGGACAACTGAGCAGGTTTATGATGTCAGCAAGGCCACGGACTTTGAGTCATATTAATATTAATGATGACTGGGAGTGGTTTGTATTTGACTTTGTGTCTCCCCTGATTTACACCAACATGAAACTGGGGTCACACTCTTGCATTGTTCTTTCACAGTGTGAAACAACCTGTTGTTCAGAAGGTTTAACTAATAAAACGATACAAGCTCAGAAGCCCCCAGGATTAGAAATGTGGGCTGGGATTCTCAGTGGAGCCCAACTCCCACTGACTGTAAGCCCTCAAACCCCGGGGATGGTAATGGTTGGACAGAACTGGTCTTAGCACTAGGGCAAACTCCATTAGACAAGCTAGTTATTGTTGAGAACGGTTGGGCTTGGCCCGAGTATTGTCCTGCACCCTTCCCATGGCAATGCCCCCTGGGCAGCTATTCCACAGCTCCCAGCAAAGCTGCCAGCAGCAGCGGGTTCTGGGATTTCAAAATGCCACACCATGGGAGAGCAGTGTGAGGACTAATAGAGCCACCGTGGCTGCTCCTTCAGACTGACATAGGGCAGCCCCATTAGCTTTGCAGCAATCAGGTTCAACCCCAAAGAGATCTGACATGGACCTGCGCCGCCTGGAGCCCTCTTGTGCTTGAGCTCACAGTGCTCAGGGGCCACCGCATGTTCAGCCCAGTGGTTCCTCCAGTGCAGACCAGCAACACGGGAATTCAGAATCCCAGTGGGAAACTTCATCTCCCTGCTGGGCCTGGGACCTGTCTCAAGGTGTTGTTCCCTCCTAATGGCCACTCTTCATAACTGCCGTGGAGGCAGCATGACCTAGTGATTAGGGTACTGGACTGGGTGTTGGGAGACCTGGAGTCTATTCCCAGCTCTGCCACTGAGCTGTTTGGTAACCTTGGACAAGTCCCATCCCTTTGCTGTGCCTCTGTTTCCCCTCCCATCCTCTGTCTGTCTTGTCTACTAAGACTGTAAACAGGCCAGGGATTGTCCCTCACTGGGTTTTGTGCAGGGCCCAGCACAGCAGAGGCTGGATCCTGCGTGGGGTTTATATGTAAGTAAATAATAATAAATACTATGATACAAATCAGCAATAACCACAGCTTCTAACTCCCCCTTCTCCAGTCTGAAGGAGACACTGTCACATAGACCAGCCTGTAGCTCTTGTGGTTTAAACCTCACTGATCATTTAGCAGCTTCAGTTCTGTAGAAAATTCCCTTCTTTGACTAGTGGGAACCAGTTTTGAAAAGGATTCAGGATTTCAGAGAAAAGATTGCCACATCAAACATCTGTATGTACAGTCTTCATCTCTTGCCTGGCTTGCCACACTGCCATATTGTTTACCTTTTACAGCATCGCTCATACGATGGAGGCTTTACAAAGCAGAACGATGCAGTTACACCTGTGATTGGCAACATGTGATTACATTAACTGGTAAGTAAAACTCAAAGCGATAAGTCATTAAACTTGTCAGCAATTGCTTACCTTGAATTCCTCTGCAGCCTCCTCTATGGGAATGACTGTGTGATCTCTGTGAGCCTGGGATCTGTCACATGTTAGGCAGATGGAGGTTTGATCCTCCTCGCAGAACAGCTTGAGAGGCTCCTGGTGTTCCCCACACACTCTCTCCCTTCCTACGTTCTTTATTACCTGTAAACTCAGTTGTTTGGTTATTTCTACGATAGTTGCCAGCTGCCTCTTCGGCCTGGGGTTTCTCTGCTGCGCAGTTTGTCTACACTGAGGGTAGTGATGGCTATACCAGATTTCTCCCAGCACTGGCTGATGGAGGCTCGGCAGAAATTGTGCCCCACCTCCAGAGTGACAGGTTCTCTGAAATGCTCCAGACAGACGGGACAAGAAGCTCCCTGCTGGAGTCTGTCCACAGGGTTCTTTCTAACCATGGCTCCCTCTGAGTCACCACTGCGGCTGAGTGTAGGGTAGGCTCTGCAATTTCTCTCCCCCTAGCGTCTCACCTGTGCACCAGGCCCACGACTCATCTACCACCTTTCCATGATCCTCTGGCAAGTCACAACCCACCTTTTGGGAACCACCCTCAGCCCAATTCTCAACTCCCTGCCAAGCCCCCAGTTCTCCTATCCAGATGGGGACAATGAAGAAGGACCAGTGACCAGGAGTGAGTGGTGGGACGTTGCACTCCATATGTTTTACGAAAATATGCTGATGAATATAAATATGACATAACTAGAATATGCTTTATGCTAAATATGCCATATAACATATCTTTGCAAAGGTTATGCTTTACTGAATATATTAATCCTACAGATCTGCATGTATCATTTCTATGTCTGAATTTAGGGAAATAAGATATAAACTTGTATTTCTCTGTGTGTGTTGATGAGTGGCCCATCAGCAAACATTTAACTAACAATGGACATTGGGAGACGACAATCCACATCTGAGCTTTCCCGGGAACGTTCAAACTAACATGTAAAAAAAGGCTTCTGCCTGTAAAAAGCTAACTCATTTATGGACACGTGACTTGCCCAGGTGGCTACAAACTCCATCTTGCTCCTGTGATTTTGCAAAGGAACAAAGGGGATTCCGCCCACAAGAGAGAGAATATAAAAGGCCCTGGAGTCCCTCCATTTTGTGTTCAGCTGGCTCAAGATTGCTGGAGCCAGGCCATAAATTACAGCTCTGGTCTGAAAAGGATTGGGGCCAGGCTAGGAAAGAATCCAGTCTGTGAAAGAAGCGTATTGGAACCTCTTTGAGGGTGAGATTTACCTGTAAACAGTTTCTTAATGTGCTAGAGTTAGACTTGTGAATTTGTTTTATTTTACTTTTGTGACCTTCCTTGCTCTGTCTGTTATTACTTGAAACCACTTAAATCCAACCTTTTATACTTAATCAAATCACTTTTGTTTATTAATAAACCCAGAGTAAGTGATTAATCCCTGAGGAGGCAAACAGCTGTGCATATCTCTCTATAAGTGATATAGAGGGTGAACAATTTATGATTTTACCCTGTATAAGCTTTATACAGAGTAAAACAGATTTATTTGGGGTTGAGGCTCCCAGAAAGACTAATATTGTGTTCTGGGAAAGTCCCTGTTAACCGAGAAGCCCCTGGGCTGAGTGAATCTCAGTCTCAGTAAACTGCAACGGGGCATGGCCCAACCTCTTGGTCTGTGTTGGAGCTGACTAGAGTCTCAGCAAGATGGGAGTGGAGGGGTCCCTTTTCTGGCGGGGGAGTTGTTCTCAGTGGGATCCCCAGCACATCAAGTGACAATCTCTAGGGGGTCTCTGTGACCGAACCTGTCACAGATGGGTCATGTGATCCAATCAGACCTGGAGTAGCCAAAACAGAGGCCTATGGAGGGCCAGAGGGAGGAGATCTGTGTAAAAGGCAGAGGAGGCCTTGGATGATCTTCAGGGTGATAAGGACAAACTCCAGACAAAAAGTCTTGGGAGTCCCTGCTGGGAGAGCAGGGGTGTTATTGGCCACAAAAAACACAACCCTTTGTGGATTATTTCTGGGAACGTCAGAGGGAAACCGAGGCAGGGCCTCTGCAGAGACCCCCAGGCCATGAGGGGGCACTCTGGAGGCAGAGACCCTGCTACAGTGCCCTATTGCTGTGCTGTTCCCTCCCATCCAGCCCCTGCTTCCTGCAATCCCACCCCTGATCTTATCAAGCAGACTTGCTAGGGTCTGCAGGATGGGAACACCATTTCAGTGCCCCACTAAGTCTCATGAGGGTGGGGCTCCGTTCCTGTCTGCGTGAGGAAAAGTGTGAAGGGGATGTTTGCCCAGAGGACAGCCCCAGCAGCGTCCTACTGCTGCCTCGGCCCCGAGAGGGGAGAACCAATGAAAGAGAGTTTGTGTT
Organism: Chelonoidis abingdonii; assembly: GCF_003597395.2. Lineage (NCBI taxonomy): Eukaryota > Metazoa > Chordata > Testudines > Testudinidae > Chelonoidis > Chelonoidis abingdonii. The sequence continues at coordinate 10,858 of NW_027424623.1, forward strand.
TCTGGGATGTGGTGGAAGGAGGGAGAGGCAGAGCAGGTGAGTTTTATAGTCTAGCTATAAAAATGATGGTTAGTCCGTAAATTCCTACCTTGAATTCTTCAGCAGTAACTTCCTCTGCAGGAATCACAGAGTGATCTCTGTGCTCCTTGGATTTGTCACACATGACACAGATGAGGATTTTATCCTTTTTGCAAAACAGTTTCAGAGGCTCCTTGTGTTTCTCACACAAAGTCTCTGCTTCTGGTTCCTTCACTGACTGCAACCTCCATTCTCTGACTGCTACTGTAACATCCCTGAGCTTCTTGTTAAGTTTGAGGTTCCTCTGGGGAAAGACCTCTTTGCACTGAGGGCAGGAGACATCTATATCCAAGTTCTCCCAGCACTGGGTGACACAGGCTCTGCAGAAATTGTGATCACAGTCTAGACATACCGGATCTTGAAAATACTCCAGACAGACGGGACAGGTCAGTTCATCCTGGAGAGCTTTTGCTAAGTTTGCAGCAGCCATGGCTTCTAGTGCAGGAAAGAGACAAGAAAGGAGTTTAGTTTCATTTCCTGTGTTCTCAGAAATGGGCTGATTGAACTTGGCTTAGTCGTTTCCTTTCTGGGTACAGTCTCATATTCTTTGGTTTTTGTGGACTGCACAGTAGCTTTGAACTAAGTGCGATGAGTCCAAACTGAGACTAACTCCTCCCTTTGTTAACAAATAAATCCATGGCGTAGATACCCCATTGCTCTGCGACTTGCCTTGTCCTTTACTCACTCACGTGTAAAAATTAGAGCTGGTAAACAAAAAAATTCCAATGGAACAATTTTTCTGTTGGAAAATGCCATTTTGATTAAATCAAAACTTTGCATGGGAATGTGCCAACTTTCATTTTCTTTTTAAATGAAGCATTTCAATAAAATTAAATTGTTCCCTTTTTAGTTTTTCAGTTTGAAGCAACTTTGTTTCAAAAAATGTAAATGTAACCCTTCTGCCCCTCTGAGTTGGCAGCAACAAGGGCCGGGTTCAGTAGCCAGGGGTTCTGTTTCAATAACACAATGCAAAACCGGCTCAAGTCCCCACTCAGTGACCTGGGACAATTACATACCACACCCCCGGGTACCTCTAGGAGGCAATACTTCCCAACTCACAAGCACAGAGTCCGAGTGTAGCAAAATCCTTTTAATAAAGGAGGGAAACAATGCGGCATCATGTTGGAGAAACACCACAAACAGGATTATACACAAACCATAAGCAAAAAACCCATCTCCAAGTACGTTTGGCAATGTCCTTCCCCCTTAGGGTCTTAAGTCCAATCACCCCAAAGTCCAACAACCCAAAGTCTCTGTCTCTGGTCAGTACCACCCCAGAGTTCAAAAGTTTATCTGCAGAGTTTCCCCCTTCCCCAGCCTGGGTCGAAATGGGGGGGGGGGCACACATGGTGTTAAAGGGCACCTTACATGGACCAGGAGCCAACTGGTCCCCCTCTCCATGGAGTTCTGCTGCAGCCTTCACCATGCTGGCTCCACTCCACCAGCTGTGCCGCTCTTCCAGCCAACCCGTGAGCTGCTCCAGCCGTCCCTGCAAACCGCTCCGTTCCGCTCACTGTTCTGTGGGCTGCGCCAACCATCCCCGCAAACACTCCACTCCACTCCACTCACTGTCCCACGGGCTGCTCCAACATGCTGCAAACTGATCCTCTCTGCCAGTCACTTAGCGATAGATCTTCAGGCTCTCCCGCTACTGAACACAGCACTTAGTGATCTCAGCTCAGTAAGCTTAGCTCTTTTAGTGATTTCAGCTTGTAGTAGGGGAGCTCCAGTGCTGGTGCACCATTGGCCCAACGTGAATTCAGCTCAGCAGCCTCTAGGTGGACTCCTAATAGATTCAAAAGTAGCTCTGCTCTTCAACAGTGGAGAAAGGAGGATGTGCAGTGGCTGTTCCAGGCCCTCAAAAAGGGCCCATACCATCACCTACACACACCAGTCCCTAACCTCTCTCCATTCACTGGGTTTTGGCACCCATGTCCCTTGTCTAGTAAGTGCTACTTAATTGACGGTGAGATATCTTTGTTATAAAGCAGTCTCATTAGTTCCTCATTCATATAATCAGGGTGACAACACTTTATTCTTCCTGCCTCAATAACAAAGAAATTGGGGATCCCAGAGCTGCCAAAATAACCATCCCAGGCTGCCGTGGGCTACGCTAGGTGGGGTGGGTGTGCCAATGCAAATACATGAAATTCCTTTCCACACTCCCCATAATTCACCACCAGATGTCAGGGTAGAGCTCATCCTGACTCTTCTTACATTTATTTTATATTGTATTATCAATTATAATATAAAATGAAATAGTCAAAATCAGAATATAACATTACAATTTATTGAAAAGAAATATTTAAATTGATCCCAAATTATTAATCTTTATTTGGCTTTGCAGGAAGTTTCTCTCTTGCCCCCCCACTCCTTTTGGATTCAAAACAAAAAAGAAAAATGGCATTTCCCCCAAATGGAATTTCTGGTTCCTGCAAAGCTCTAATGAAAAGCACTAACTCCTTCTACATCTTAGCAGACATATCCAGCACACTGACCACACCGACAGCAACATCAAAAGACCTGTGACTGAACTTCCTCCCCCATATCACTCCCTCCTTTGCACTTTCTTCAGTGAGACAGCCATGGGATCCTTTCCCGTAACTACACTGCTCACTATACATTCCTTCAAGAACCTGAACCCACTCCTTCCCTTCCCTTCTGAAACTTTCAACTTTTCAATGAAAAACTGAATATTGAACTATTTTGTGCAAACCCCAAAGTATTTCAGTTTGGAAATGTCACTGTGGTACTGCATGGGAGTTGTAATTTAAGTTCCTCATGCATCCATCTGGCACAGATTGGGCTCCCTGATAGGACTCTCCCACGATGCACCACAGTCTCCCCTTTTGGTGAGTCATTGAATCATGGGAGTCCAATAACCATGATGCATCATGGGAGATGAAGTCCATCTGGGGAACCTAGCCTGTACAATAAAAAGGGGAAATCAAGCAACCATAGTACATCTCCCATAGGAATAATAGTGGCACGCCCAAATTGATTTATTTGGTCTCTTGGTGAAATAGTTCAGCTCTGGAGCATTTTTTTTTCTGGGGGATGAAAAATATCAAAGATTATTGGATAGCAGACATTTTTGGTGAAAATGTTTTTAATCAAAACCACAGTTTTTCATCAAAACCAACAAAATTTCCAAGCAGCCTTAATCATAGGAACATCCCATGAGCGCTTCCATTGACTAGCTCCTAGCTAGTCCTGCCAAGCACTTTCATCTCCTTTCATAATTCACAATGGGCTATCATGTTCTAAGTGATCCACCGATGGTTTATCACTCTTCTTTGCATTATGTGGCAAACTGAAATTTACAATGCCTCCTGTCCTAAGATATTTGGACATAAGGTGACCAGATAGAAAGTGTGAAAAATTGGGATGGGAGTGGGGGGGTAATAGGCCATTTTATAATAGAGGGGCCAGAATATTGAGACTGTCTTGTCAGAGAAACACTCAGTTCTCACTCTCTGGTTGGGTGCAGCAAAGTCAGATACTTTATTCTCAAGCAATTGTGTGGAGGGAGAGAGTGCACTAGGACACAGGGTTTCTCCCTCCTAGGCAGGTCTCTCTCCAGGTAAACAGTTACAGCAGCATTTATACCTTTTGTTGCATGTAATAATAAGCAACAGCTGCATTTTGTTTAGAGATAGGCCATCTTGATATCTCATTTTTCTCACTTCTATGTAGACTACAGTCTATTCCATATCTAACTCAAGGCTGCAACAACTTCTCACAGTTCTTTCCCACTCACCTCACAAAATCCTCGCTTTTATAAATCTCATGTTATTAGGATTACAGCTTAGCCTGACTCTTGCTAACAGAGATGTCATGCATTGAAATACCCTTCAAATGCCTGTCAGTTCTTGCTCTACTTCCACAGTCCCTATAAAATTGGGACATTGGGTCACCCTATGCCCTGCGCAGCTGCATACTGCTCCAGCCGCTGCTCCAGCTCTTCCCCAGGGCCCCCACCCCAGCCCCACCCCCACTCTCCATAGGACTGCAGCAGGGCTGGGCCTGCACTCACTGGCGGTGGGAAGTGCAAGGACCTGGCGCCAGCCGTGCTGCTGATGAGTGCTGGAGGGTGGTTCCCCCCTGCCTCCCAAGCCAGCCTCTCCACCTCCATGAAGGCCTGGGGCCCACTCCTCACTCCCCCCTGCCCTGCAGAGTCCTGCCTTCCCCCCTGGGGGGGGGGGCTGCATAGGGCCCCAGAATAGCTAGGAACGGCCCTGCTCTAGGGAGAGCTTGCAGGGTCCATAGCCATCCCAAAATTTTCCTCACCACTCCCCCATAGCCATCCCTCCCAACTGCTGGTAGCACTGCCTTCAGATCGGGGCACCCGGCCAACACCCACTGCTCTCTGGCTGCCCCATTCTGAAGGCAGAGCAGAGAGAGCTGTGGCTGCTGGCCAGGCTGCCCCCAGCAGAAACACTTCTCCGTCCCCAGGTTCACTGGCTCTCACTTCCCCCTTCTGCACACCATTGCCCACAAACTGCAGCCGCTAGGGGAAGCGGACTGGCATATGGCTGGAACAGTATGCCACACAAGTCCCCCTACACACACACCTGATCTGCAGAGAGGAGGCTTTAGACACTTGCCTAGACTGGAGGAAATTGTCTCCTTTTTCCATTCAAGCCCCTTTGCACTCAGGGATTGCCTGACAGATTTGTAGCCTTGCTGCACTCCAGACACAGGCGCCAACACAGAGGATGCTCCAGACCCAGAGCACCCACAGGAAAAAATAGTGGGTACTCAGCACTCACCAGCCACAGCTGTTTGGCTGGGCCCTGCCGATCAGCTGTTCAGTGAGGCTGCCTATGAGCTGCTTGGCAGCTGGGGAGGGGCTTGGGGTAGGGTGGAGAGCAGTGAGTGGAGGGCAGGCAGGGACCTACGGGGAGGGGAAGGAGCAAGGGTGGGACCTTGGGGAAATGGTCAAGGTGGCATCCCCAGGGAAAAATAAGTCAGTGCCTATGGCCCCAGAGACGTGCACGCTTAGCTCCCCTGCTGATGCTAGTGTGAAAGTAGAATGAATTATATTGTAAGAATAGAAAGGATTAAAGAAATGTTGTCTGTACCTTTAAGCAAAACTGTTGGAATGTTGCAATCCAGGTGTCAGGAACACAGACATTAACATAGAACAATTGCACCGTGTTTGTTTCTCCTCCTGTGGCCGCCCCGGCTTGTAAGTGTTACCAGGTCATGCTTCTCAAGGGGGGGCCCCTTAATTGTTTACAAAGACATGCCCTTCAAAGGGATGGCCTGTGCTAGGGACACTGCCCTGTTAAAGGTTAGTCCGTATCCTGTTAACTGGTTTGGTTAGGGTAGGCAATGTCAGAGCTGCAAGACCTATTGTTTTTTGAGATCCTGGGCATAGTATGCTCATGCTTTGAGTTGATGGTGTGAACCCCTATTTTCAGAACTTGCACAGGGCATACTCTGTGCTCACCTCAGTTTTTCCTGTGTCTCCTCCCTGTACAGGGGAGCCTTCAGGTACTGGCGGAAATGCCTTTTGCTTTAAAAACAGCATTTTGAAACCAAACATAG
>NW_027424623.1:27683-30400 GCF_003597395.2 Chelonoidis abingdonii
CTATGTTTGGTTCAAAAATGCTGTTTTAAAGCAACTAGCATTTCCGCCAGTAACCTGAAGGCTCCCCTGTACAGGAGGAGACACAGGAAAAACGCAGGTGAGCACAGAGTGCCTGTGCAAGTTCCTGAACAATAGTGGGTTCACACCTCAACTCAAAGCATGAGCTATACTCATGCCCAGGATCCAAAAACACAATAGGTCTTGCAGCTCTGACATTGCTACACTAACAAACCAGTTAACATGATACAGGATACCTTTTTGAACAGGGCAGTGGTCCCACTAGCACACTGGCCATCCCTTTGAAGGGCATGTCTCTTGTAAACAATTAAGGGCCTCCCTTGAGAGCATGTGACCTGTAACATTAACAAGCCGGGCGGCCACAGGAGGAGAAACAAACACCAAAATGGAGTATGGGGACAGCTGTAAGAAACAAAATGGAATAGGGGGAGAGCTGTAACAGACAAGGACGAGCTCTGTGTAGCTCAAAGGCTTGTCTCTCCCCAGCTGAAGTTGGCCCCCACCTTGTCTCTCTAATCACCTGGGACCAACCCTGCAAACAGAAAACGCTGAGCCAGTACAGTGCTTCCCAGCTGCGTTGCTCTCCTGATCAAGGCACCAAGAGCCTGTATGTAACACGTACATTTGCATTTATCCAAACAGTGCCTAGCACAGCTGTGGGGACAGGCTTCAAGCTGCTGCCAGCTGCTGCCCCTTCTGCGCAGGGTTGCCAGCAGGGCCGACTCTAACTTTTTTGCCACCCAAGCATGAGAAAAAAAAGTGTCACCCCACTGTAACAACTCCCTCCCCCGAGCACCACCTTGCCCTGCTGAAACAGTCCCCCCGCAAGTGCCATGCCACCAAAACAACCCCCCTAAGTGCTGAACCGCCCCGCCGAAACAAACTATCCTGAGCACCACCCCGCTGTAACAACCCCCCCGAGTGCCACCCTGCCCCGCTGAAACAACCCCCCCAAGCGCTGCACCGCCCCGCCGAAACAAACCGCCCCGAGGACCACCCCGCTGTAACAACCCCCGAGTGCCACCCTGCCCCGCTGAAACAACCCCCCCCAAGCGCTGCACCACCAAAACACCAACCCCAAGCGCCGCACCACACCCCCGAAACAAACAACCCCCGAGCCCGCCCCGAACCAAAAAAAAAAAAAACTTGAGCACTGCCCCCCCACCCTTACAAGATGCTGCCCCAAGCATGTGCTTGGTCGGCTGGTGCCTGGAGCCATCTCTGGTTGCCAGAAAACTGCCCAACTCAATGGCAATTGTGCCTGCAGGCCAGACCCCTCCATTTCAGAATGGAGGTGCCCTTTGGTCCCTCAGTCCAGTGCTCTCACACAGCCACAGCAACTCCAGTCAGCAGGTCCCATCTAGGCACAGGGAGGGTGGGACAGAAGTTCCTAAATCAGTAATGCTCACTGCTCTGGGCCCTGTGGACTTGGATGGAAGCCTGGCAGCCAGTGGCCTCACCTGATGTGACTCTGAGTCTAGGCTGTAGCCTATAGGGCTAACCTGCTTGCTTGCCTATATACCTTTTCTTATGAATTTCTTATTGCCTTATGATCTGGTTATTTGTTTTTATTATAATAGGCTATCAGAGGTTTATATTAAAGTAGTTTTGTTGTAACGCAAGGGACTTACAAGCCACATCCTGTATGTTGAGCTAAGGCAAAGTCAGCACACATTTGTGCGGGACCTTTCACCCAGACAGATGGTGATGAGCTCAAGTAGAAGGTCCACATACGATGTGTTAAAGCAGGCTGGCAGGGGGATCTCCTAAGTTCATAGCCTTTTAAACTTAACAAGTCCACCACAACTTGGAAATAACCAGTTAGGACAGAAATAACAAATGTGACACCTAACCACAAAACGGCCATGCAACGAATTGACATATATGATTGGTTGAGATCAATAATATACTAAGCTACAGGGAAAAGACACTCCAACATTAGTAAAGTGAGGAAATGCAAATAAAGAAAACGGGGAAAAGCCCCTACTGAATATGCATCAAACATAACGGCGTCAGTGTAACGTATTATAAAAGTGGCATCCCAGAAGGAGCGGCCAGAATGATGCCACTGGTGATGATGGGGAAGGTGATGATGATGAGGAAGATGATGGCTAACACTTCAGGTTGTTCGACAAGGGATGGCGTGAGTCTATGGAAGTGCAGATGTATGTTCTCTATCTACCAGCAGTTGCTGGTATTTGCTTCAGGTTGGGAGGCTCTCTGTAAGCGAGGACAGGTCTGTCTCCCAAGATCTGTGAGAGTGAGATCAGTCCTCACTTATAGACAGCCCCCCAACCTGAAGCAAATACTCACCTGCAACTGCACACCATACAACATAAACACTAACCCAGGAACCTATCCTTGCAACAAAGCCCGAGGCCAACTCTGGCCACATATCGATTCAAGTGACACCATCATAGGACCTAATCACATCAGCCACACCATCAGGGGCTCGTTCACCTGCACATCTACCAACATGATATATGTTATGTGCCATAAATGCCCCTCTGCCATGTACATTGGCCAAACCGGACAGTCTCTACGCAAAAGAATAAATGGACACAAATCTGACATCAGGAATCATAACATTCAAAAACCAGTGGGAGAACACTTCAACCTCTCTACCCACTCAGTGACAGACTTGAAGGTGGCAATTTTGCAACAAAAAAACTTCAAAAACAGATTCCAAAGAGAGACTG
>NW_027424624.1:0-4537 GCF_003597395.2 Chelonoidis abingdonii
GAGGGGAAATCTTTTGTGTTACTTGAAACTAGGTGAATTTCATAGCCCGGGGGGCGGCAGGCTAAATTGCCCTGTCCTGTTTCTGCATTCAGGAGTTAAGTACAGTATCGCAGGATAACCCGGGAGGGGAGCTGGGAGAATAAAGAGGAGACAATGGAGGGGTGTACGCTCCCTTGTGGTAAGACTCAGGGCTTCTGAGTCTTGGGGTCCCCCAGAGAAGGTTTTGGGAGACCAGAGAGGGAGCCAAGTCCTGGAAATCACTTGGCTGGTGGCAATGAGATCAGATCTAAGCTGGTAATTAAGCTTAGAAGGGTTCATGCAGGCACCCAGATTTCTGGACGCTAAGGTCCAGATTTGGGAATGCTTATGATACATGGGCTTTGAGAGAAAAGTTAGAGGCGGGTAAACGGAGGGCTCCTCAGAGCTTCAGCTGAATAAAAACGGACTGAGTTATATTCGTACCTGGTGTAACTCCACTGAAGCCAATAGAGTTACACCAGAGAAGAATCTAGCCTGTTGTGCCTCCTAACTTTGCTGCATGGTCAAACATCACCATTGTATTTCAACATCCTACTCACAAACACTAGCATATTGTCAACTCTTAAATACATAATGCATAACATCCACTATTTGAATGCAGTTTGGAGTGGCATGTGCTGCTATTTAACAGTACCCAGAAACATGACCTAATACTCCAGGCCAGGAGGCAAAGAAGGATACTGCTGCTGCTATTGAGCAAAGCTATGAGCAGCAGCAGAGGCACTGGAACTGCCTGTCTGCAGAGCCAAGAAGATAACACTGCATCAAGTTACACTCCAGTCACATTTAGCAGGTGATCTTCACAACCAAAATGAAAGGTTAAATTCTGCAGAAAATGATTCTCACCAGGGAATAGGATTTGTCATACCCTGATTAAATTATCTTCACGTCAGTGTGTGCGTGATCCTTCACTGCTAAAATCAGTCTGCATCACTGGAGAGTTTTAAGAACAGGTCAGACAAACACTTGTTAGGGATGATCTAGGTATACTTAATCCTGCCTCAGTTTGGGGGGTGGATGAGAGAACCTTTCAAAGTCCCTTCCAGCCTTAAATTTCTATGATTCTTCAACTCAGTGGGATTTTTGCCATTGACTTCAAAGATAGGAGCAGCAGCAATATATTTATTGTGATTAGATTTTAATCTAGGGGGAAAAAAAGAAAAAAGCCTACATCTAAAAATAGAGCTGAGAAAAAAAGATGTTTCTAAGCCATGTTCCCTCCCCTCCTCCCAGCAATGTCTTCCTCTCAGCTGGCATCATTTTGCAGCTTCCTTGCTCTTGCGACTTCTCTATCTGCCTTGACAACTGGTAGAAAAATAACAGACTCTGTATTAAAAAGGATCCACTACAACTCACTTTCTATGCATTCTGAGAAATCAAGTTTTCTAAGGAGTCAAGTGATATGCAATTAAAAGGATACTAATGACCTAGACTCGGACCTTAGACAGTCATGTTTCCAAACAGCATGGTTTGTCCAAAGTGTTGGTTGAAGGTATGCCAGTGAGCCAGGGATTTTTCAGCTCTCAGCTGATGGGTGTGACTTATTGTCTATCACTTGATAACCCGCAGGTTGAGATTTGCTGTGCTAGACTAGAGGATACTCTTTTTGAGTACCTTGAAGGTTCAGTATGCTTTATCAGAATATTAGGGTGTCTGAACATTTCCTATGATTGCTAACACTGGATCATCTGCACCAGTGTTAGCAACACTGGGAGTCCTAGTGCAGCTAAAGGTCCCACAGCTGCAGCTGTTTTTAATGCCATACCTATTGCACCACTCCAGAGCAAGTTTAATAGACATGGTGCTGAAAATGACACCAGTGGGAGGACCCTTCCCTATACTAGAGCTCCCAAAGCTGCTCATCAATGCCGCTGAAGGAGAGTTAGCAAGAGTAGGAATAATTTACAAATTTTCCCCAGTGCAGTCAAGGCTTGTGAGCGTTTTGACATTGGCTTCAATGGACTCAGGCTTCTACTGCATCTTTGTTAGGATTCAAAGGGTTCTTTTCATAGGCATACGCAGAGAGCCAAGGCTACCACCCCATTATTAATGGGCCAAACTGCCCTGATAGAGTATGGTTCACTAAGCACTATGGCTCTAATCCTCAAAGGTATTCAGGCTCCTACGACCATTGATTTTAAATCCCGATCCACGTAGCATCCAAAGGCATTTAGGGATCTGGTCCTATGTGATACAACAATGAGGCACAGCAGGGAAATATCTCTAATAATGCACTGAAGTTCATGCTAATGTCCTTTCTGTATTTAGACCTGAAGTAAGTGTGCATAATGGGGACAATTTTGTTCTGACAGCTGGTCAAGCAAATTAGTGTGAATTACTTGGCAATTAATCAAACAGACCAAAGAAGGCTCTTAAAATAAAAACAAACAGCAACAACAGAACAAAACAAACCCTGAAGGTAGCATGCTCCTGAACTGGATTTGTCAGATATTAAGTCCTCTGAACAATATAGCAGAAAATATTAGCTCAGTATTCAAAAGAGCACTAATACAGCAGGCAAACTGTCTCCTGTTCTTGTCCAGCAATTTGACTGTATTCCAAGAGTCTTTCAGATATTCTACCTCACTCTGGTGATCTGCACCCTTTTATCATTCCACCATGCTCCAGGATTGCAGTGCAGACAGCACTTGCGTGACCCATATTGAGTCAGCTAAGATCTCCAGGAGAGCATAGTAATTGTGGGATATATTTACACAGGAGCACGCATTGTCCTGTTTTTCCCCCCCCCTCAGCAGAAGACTAGAACAGTCTCTGGTTCCTAGGATGACTAGATAGCAAGTGTAAAAAATTGGGACAGGGAGTGCGGGGTTAATAGGCACCTACATAAGACAAATCCCAAAATATCAGGACTCTCCCTATAAAATCGGGACATCTGGTCACCCTACTGGTTCCCAAACTAGCTTTCTAGGTTTTGAGACTGCATTCGTCACCACAGTATCTGAGTACTTTTTCAGCAAAACAATGCAAATGCTAGTAAATTGGCTTATCTGCCAGAAGGTGCATGTGGTTGGTATTTCCTCCCATGTGTGGCCCTTTATATCTGGGATGATGGAAAACCTGTACAATAGCAGTGATCACCTTTACAATATTGATAATTACCTTTTTATATAATCTTATGGTCATACCATAGTAATACCCAGGGTAAATGTCACCTTTTTATTGTCAATCACTGTAGATACCACTTGTCTCTTTAAAATTATTTGGCAAATTTAGCCTGAATACATTGGAAAGGCAGCTGTCACAGTCTGAATGATAAAAGGCATTTATGCCATTGTGTCCCACTGATGGATTGAAAAATAAATGTATCCCCATGAGGGACCCGGATTGTATCTTCCCCTTTGTATTCTTCACTTGGTGTAGCAGACGAGGTCAGCTTTTTCTTCGTTCCTTCACCTACTTCCCAGAGACAATCCATCTTCCCCAAATTCAGCTTTCACTGTTTGGAGCTTTCAAAGTATGCCATTAACAGAATCATCAGTGATTTACACAATATGTTGAAAAGGCTTAGACAGAGTTCATCTCCACTGACCATCTACTTGTCTACTCAAACAAGCGTTAATTGTTTCTTCCTCAGAACTGTCTCTTTTTTGTTTGTTTTCTCAAAGGCAAAAATTCAAACTCTGCTGCCCAGATTTTCAATGGCATCCTATCCATCTCAGAATGTTGCAATCCTTTGATCCTGAGAAGTCTGGCTGTGCCACAAACACACTAGTGAAAATAATCTCTGTGAGCGACTGAGACCAACCAAGTCTCGCTCATTTGGAGTGAGGGACTTCTTCATTTTGGATTGCTATTTGGCAGTTTTGAATGTATGCATGTATAAAGGACAAAGATTCCTGCCTCAGAAAATTTACAGTGTGATTTAAATGGCTGCTAATGCAGGATGTGATAAGGTTTTGACTGCATGTGCTGCAATAAGACTTTTAAATATCTCATTCAAAACCTGTCTCAGATTCCCTACCTATTAAATGAAGATAACAATATATGTTTCAGAGAGGGCTGTCAGGATTCATTAGCAGTTCTCACAGTGCTCTGAAATTATACATAAATCACAGTGCTCTACAGCCAAAATGCTTCTGAAATAAATGTAGTCAAACTTTACTAATTCTGGGTCACTGAGAACGAAAATGATGCTTAAAATTGTTGATTGGCTCTAGTCTAGCTGTTGGGCTCCAGACTATAGCAGTGGAATCTCCTGGCAGGTGATGTTAGGGTTTCCATGTTCCATGACCGTCAAAAGGATCTTGTCCCATTCTTCTTCATGGAAGGTGATCTTATAGCCTGCAAAAACGTAGATGGTGTGATGGCAGCCCTCAACATCGTTCACGATCCAGATGAGTGGAGACTGTTCGTCGATTCATCGAAGACGAGTCTTAAAGCTGTTTTGCTGCATAATGGCAATGTTTTGCCATCAATTCCAGTTGGTCATGCAGTCCATATGAAGGAAACCTATGACAACATGAAACAACTTTTGAGG
>NW_027424624.1:4562-16419 GCF_003597395.2 Chelonoidis abingdonii
TCGCGATGAGAGAGAACATATTTCTTCGTCATTGTATAAAACAAACTGTGATAGATATGTGGGGCATGGCTGATTAGATTGCAGCTATGGATTAAGGTGTCTCATGTGTGTACTTATGGTGAGGGATGTGGTTGTGAAACCTCAGAAAGTCTGTCATTTACAAGTTATTGACCGGCTTTGATGGATATCAGTAATGGAAATTTTATAACTCATTCTGCCAACCGTATAATTTCAGAAGGTCCAGCGAGGAACTTTTTGACCTGGGCCATCAGGATAAGCCGCGGTGGTGGTTCCAAGATGGTTGTGTTTACCTCGAATATCCACAGGGCATGGAGGTAAACTCTGAGAGTAACAAAATTGTCCTTGCAACACTATCATTCTGCTCACCCTGACTTGGCTGAGAACGCATACTGGTGGGTTGAAAATGTTTTTTGTGTAGGAGAAACTGGGAGGCAGGAGTAATGTAAGCCTGTGTACCACCCCCAATGATCAGTTGATTTTTCTCCAGCCCGACCCCCAACCTCCCTCATCCCATCTCCGGTTCCACCTTACTGTTGAGGGCCGACGTGATTGTCTCTGACGTGAGCCTGGCTGGAGCTGCTGCGGCAGGTGCTGGGGGCAGGCATAGCCACGAGTCTGCTAGGCGCAGCTTAGGCCAGAACTGGGCAGCGGTGGCTGCAAGCAGTTTTCCATGCGGGCTGGCTGTGGAAGATGGTCACAGAGTGCTTCAGCGCCCGTTTGGTGGCGTCGCGGTCACAGCCTGCCTCTGGGGGTCGTGGTGCCGAGCGGCAACTGTTTGCAGCTTGCCACCGCGGAGCTGTAGCTTGGCCTTAGTATGTGTCTGGGGGGACGAGACGTGGCTTCTAAGTGGAGAGACTCTGGCTCCTCCTCTTCTCTTCGTCCTGCTTGACTTGGGTGCTGCTTCACCTTGCTCCTTTTCTGTTGGGGAAGGGGCTGTGTCCGCACCCTCTCCTCCCTTTACCATCATAACTGCGCCCTTTCTCTTGTCTTTGGCCTTTTTTTTTACCTATTATTAAAAATCTGGCTATGAACCAAGTATATTACAAACTTAGAATAGAAAGTAACAGCTGTAACATTATTAAGCAGATAGCTAAGGGTTGAAGTGTTTTCTTTTTACCTGTATATATTAGAGGTTAGGGATTCGGAAGGGAACCTTAGAACGCCTGACCAGAGGACCTAATCTAGGTAATACCCAGAGTTTTTACAAAGGTCCAGGGGATGGAAATGTTTATGTCTGTGTGCTTCTGTCTGGCTCTTCAGCTAGAAGGGGATCTTTTCTATCTGTAAGCTTCAATCTTCAGTTCAAAGTTGTAAGTACATGGAGTTAGAATAAACAAAGCTGTTATGCTTTTTTTCTTTAATTATCATGTGTGTAGTTGCTAGCAATGAAATTGTATATCTCTTTTTGAATAAGGCGTTTATATATTTTTCTTTAAGGCAATAGCCCTGTGTAGTCTCTGTATAGCATGAGAAATCTATTAATGTTTTCTCTTTCTTTTTATAATAAAGTTTTCTTTTAATGGTACTGGTTGATGTTTTTTTTCTTCTGTAGGTGGCTAAGGAAACGAAGGGGAGGGAAATTCTCTTTTGTGTGTAGATCTACGAGGTTGTGAAGCTCTGTCAGGCACCAGGTGCATTGTGGGATAGGGAAAGAGAGAAGATAGAGCATTCTGTTTCCTATATTTGGTTGTCTCTTGTGGTATAGAGAAGAGACTTGATGCTGGTCTTGGTATTGGGATTGTATAATGAGGGTGGCATCAGAAACTCTCATTGGTTTTTTCTTCCTTACAAAAGGAAAGTCTGGGGTGAGAGAGAGGGGGAAGGGAAGTTGGGTTATTTCTGCCTTTGTGTATGACCAAGCACTATCTGAGCCTGGGGTGGCGCCGCAGGGAAGGTTTTGGGGAGCCAGAATTGAGCTAGACACACGTGGAATTTTGATTGGTGGCAGCGCACGCAAAAGAAAAGGATTCCCCAAAAGAAAAAAAAGGCCCCTTAACTTTTTTTGGTTTTTAAAATTTTTTAAGCTTAGAGGTGTTCATTTTTGAGCAGGCACAAGATATTTGGATCGCTAAGGTCCAGATTTGGGAATGCGTATATAACATCCCTTGTACTTGAATTCTAAGCGCTATTTTCTAGTACGCCCAGCTATGTCAGTCTCTATTGGCAGAGTGGTAGAGTGTATGTTCCAAAAATAGCTTCAATAGAAGGCTTATATTTCTTCTTTCTTCATAAGCCTCTCCACTAGTATCCAATTCACCTTTTCAATTTGTATTACAAAAAGAAAGATAACTGTGACTTTCCCGAGGGTGGAATTTTTATACTCTATAGTTGGCACATACTGATATATGTCCTCCAGTTTTATCTAACTTGATAATGTGAAATGCACTCATTTCAGGATTTAGTTCTCACCTGAATAGTTTTAAGATGTTTATTAAAGTGCTCATAAAAAACAAACCAAAACAAAAGACAAATCTTGGTATGACTTGTCTAAGTGGTTAAAACCTACAGAGGGGAAGGGACTGTAGAAATAACAGTTACACGAGTCAATACGCAGCCAGGAAACAGAACAAGTATCTATCTGATAGCATATATATTAACCTTGAGGCCTTTATATTGAGCCTCCTGACTCATAAAGAGATAGCAAACTCAAATTTCTGCAGCCGATGATGTTCACCTCTAGTTGGTGAGTCGGAGTCATGTCCAAGATCTCAAAATTGACACATCTCCCATGGGACGGATCCATGAGGAATCATTGTGCAAAGAAATATTTCCGCTGCATTCGATCATTTTTATAATAAATTGGATTTTTATATAGCTTATTCTTACCTAGACTTCAATATATAAGAATTACAAAAGCTACCTTTCTTGAGGACAAAACAAGACCCAGAGCCACTTTCCAATGATTTCTGACATCTGATCACATTAATAACATCTATATCAATATAGCCAGTCTCTTCTGTTGCATGTTTCCTCTGATAATTAAGTCACGCCACTCCTGCAGGTTTGGGGTCACTAGTCTGAATAAAAAATACAGTATTTCTCAAGATACAATCTTGGTTCCGATTTAGGCACCTCTGGTACTAAATACTCTTTTAGAAAGCTTCTCAGACTAAAGATCTCAGTAGTCTGTTAGTCTGGATGAAATGCTGTTCCTTTGTGCTGACGTCAGAAAGCAGTTCTATGTCTAATTGCAGACAATATAAATAATTCACCTCTAGAAACATTGCCTCCTGTAGGATAATCAGTCCAGTGCAAACTTAATGATGGGTGGAGAGAAGAAAGAGTACCGCCGCAACACCGGCAACCCATCTCGTGGCCTTTAGGTGTGTATGTAGAACACTTTTGTGAAGGCATTTATTATGTAGAGAGTCCTGCTTCTTATAGGCGAGCTCACGAGCGAGGCTGCCTAGGGCTCAAATTCTTGGGGCTCCTCACTCTATGATGGGCAGAATGTGATAAGTGGTCAGGGTGGATGGCAAGAGTATGAGCATGGTGTTAGTGCGTGGTGGAGGCAGAGTATGAAGCGGGGTGGCTGGGAAGCATAGTTCTGTAAGCAAGTCAGAATGGCCCTCTACGCTGTACTAGTGGGGAATATGCCTCCTTCTCCGTCTGTGCCAGATGGCTCCAATGAGCAGGACAAGCATCCCCAAATAGGCTGGCTCCGAGGCGAACGCACTCTGAGCCCCACCCGCAGCAAAATAAGATCAGTGAGTCCACTACCAAGAGCAGCCCCGAGCTGTTCAGCACCATTTGTCTGAGCTGGCTTTGGCTCCAGGTGCAGTGACTCACACCGGCTCTCTGCTGGTGCCGGAGCCTAGCACCCACTACTGCTACGCACTCCAGTCCTCTGTGGTCGGCTTGCCGTCAGCGCTGCTGACCTACCTCACTGTGTGCTGGGCTAGTGCTACTGCTGCAAGTACGGTTCTCTAGCTAGGGGGGGGACTGAGAGGTGTGTGGGTATGGAAGACAGGCAGGGGCCTCCATATGTGGTTGAAATCGCATACAGTCTGTGGGAGGCAATGGACGTGCGATGTGGAGTGGTCCTGGCCCAGAGGGATGGAGGAACCAGGAATGCATTGCATGGGAACAGATAGGTGAGCACTATAATGGTGAAGGCAGAGGGGAGTATCAGTTCAAAATCGAAGGGATGATCATACCACACTTTGTTCACACCCATTATCCACCTAGTTGAAAATCTGGGCCTCTGACTAGTGATTCAAACTTGGGGGTATAGACAATTCTCTATTGCGTGAGAAATTATTGCAAAGATATAATTAGACAGTAATCGTTCAATGGCTACGCACAAACATGTTGAGGCTTCTACAACTTCAGAACGACACTCTGTTGCTCAAATATGACTGACAAGTAGTACACTCATAGTACATCAAACGTTTAACTTCAGAAACAATACTGTGTTCCGAAAACGAAGTCGACAAGATCAGTTCTCACTGAAAACCACTACGTGGGCATATGGGACAGGGTCACAGCTTAAGCATGAATAATTGCTGCCCTTTTGAAAGGAATCTATGAGTATTATATTGACATATTAGCCTACATGTGGATCAATTCCACGTGGATACAATGTTATGATTGATGCCATCTCATGAACAGGAACAAATACAAAACGTAAAGCTTAAATGTGCTGTTCCTATGGCATCTATATTGTAATAGATCAGGATATAGGGGATACATCAGTATAAAGAATTCTTGTGGTGGACTGCATCATATGATTTACAGCCTATGTGGTCTCTATTCAGTAAAGTCCATGTTTCTACTTTTTTGCTACCCATTTTTATTAAAAAATGAATACTGTGAAGCTGATGTGGTAAGTCAGCTAGTCCATTTGGGCAGTTCCAAGTCCAATTCCTGCTGGTTCTGTGTTGGCTCTTGCTGAGGTATAGAAGACTCAAGAATAGGGTATAACGAGCATGGGAGCTCGCTACAGGTGGGCTCGTGCCACGGCCCTCGGTGCGCGTATAGCATAGGCAGAACGTAAGCAGAGTAGTGCGTAAGCTGGTAAACGAGAGTCCAGTCTCAAGGTAGGGTGAATGCTCCTCTCCTGGCTTGAACTCAGATGGAAGAGAACTTGGTCATTTTAAAATAATTTGGAATTTATTTTGAACAGAGGTGAGCTTTATTGCCCTGAGTATTGGCTTCTTCACATCTCTCAGGATGAGATTCCACATCATCAGGGTTAACTGTAGAACGTGGACTAAGGCGGCATTCCCAACCTACAGCATCTCTCGCACGAGGCAGAGATTTACTTCCAATTTTGAATTTCTCACCTTCGTTTGTCAGATGAGATAAATTCTTGTATGAATATTATCCTGTTTAAGCTATAATAGCAGAAGAAGTAGTCTCAGTTGGATGCTGCTCATTAAACAAGTCCAACATGGAATAGTTATGCCTGAATAGATTAGTTTTAAAGTTGAAACTGGGTTCAATATGCTACTTTGCATCCCTCAAATCTAATAGTTGTAAGATGATTTTGGTCTAGCTGTCCTGCTGGAATTAGAAGAATATAACATCAGCAAGTATCAAATGTTATAACTTTTATACTATGGACTACGACATTTTTAAGCCATTTGCTAAGTTTTTCCAGAAGAAAATAATGAACATAATGATGAGAAACTAACTGGTATTTGTTCAAGAATTATGATACACTTATGCATGGGAGTAGTGGTAGTTTGGAAAGGGCAACAATAGAATTTGACTTGATTGCAAGTCTATATCTTTGGGCTAAATGTACCCTCAGCTTCTACACACTTGTTGCTCTTTGAATTAATACATTTGGATTTACACAATTTACTTATAAAACAGTTCTAGAACTGAAATATTGTGTTTTATGATGTTCGTTCAAAACATAGCATCGAGATAGAGTAAATCTATGTTACAGTTATTTTATGATAGGTACTCTAACATCTAACTTGAGTATAGTTGCTGCTTTCTGGTACTTCTCTTTGTTTATAAGGAAGAAAATTTGTTCTTCGTTTTATTATTGGAGCCTTGTCTATTGGTTGTGCAGTGGTGTTGTGGTTGGGGTTTTAACATCAGTGTGCATTTTTACTGTTTTATAATGTATATTAGGGTCATTGCATACCAGGACTAGTCATATGGGAAATATGCCTTTTGGTTTGGTTCTAACTAGGGCTCTTCGAATATGATAAAAAATGTTATAATTCGAGCTACTGATATATCATTGCCATCTGACTGCCTACGCCATGTCCCAGGGCCCTGGCGCTAGGATTCTGACGCCACTAGGCTGCTGAGTAATTTTTTCGCCGCCTCCGCCGGCGCGGGTCTCGCTGCTTTGTCCGCAGAGCTGCCCGGCAGGCTAGCCTTGCGGCAGGGGTCCATCGGATGCGCGGCGGCTCCCTGAGCGCGATTGGGGGGGCATCTCTTCCGGGCGCCGACCTGGGGCCAACGGCGGCTCCCCTGACGCCAGGTGGGGAGAACGCCCTGGTTTGCGGGGCGCTCGGCTGGGTCGCGGCTGCGCGCTGACCCCGGGGGCACCCTAAGCTGCCGGGCTGCAGGCAGCTGCTGCCGCCAGCAGCTCAGACTACGCAGCGGCCGCTGCAACCATTTAAAAAATTTGGGGGGGGCACCGCTTTTTGGCGCCCCCAAATCTTGGCGCCCTAGGCAACCGCCTAGTTCGCCTAAATGGTTGCACCGGCCCTGCCCATTCCATAAGATGTACTGCATTTGTAGAAATTTAATAGCACTATGGGAAGCACTTTATATAAAATCATACAAATGCCTGAGGGAAAACCATAGTCTTGTACTCCCAGAAGAGTCCATTTACAGATACATGTTTCATTTACTATGACACTTGCATATAAAATCCTAATAAAATTTAAATGCAGCAGATAAGGGAGAGCTTAGAAAGCATACTAACTCTTATACTAATTTGCATTTATGTTAATTATAAATATTGGTACTTGAACTTAACTTTGAGCTAAATTTTCCAATGTGTGTGGAGGGTCAGAGGCATTCTGAGTGCATACTTGGGAAAGCAATGAATTATTGTCTTTGGCTATGTAGTGCTTCCTGTCACCTTATTTTCCATGATCTGTGCTTGTCTGCCAGCAGAGAACTCTTTCCCAAAGGCAGACAATGAGCACAGAGCCTTGTAGTGCTGATCGTTCACTAGGTGATGCCCAGATCTGAAGAAAACCTAAGCTAGAAGATACAAGAAAACTGACATGCTTAACTCAACCAAGGGGAATTCTGTCTGCTGGCAGAGAAGAAAGAACTGGTGTGCTGAACTGGAATGGGATTGATGTCACAAAGCTTTGCTGTTTCCAGTCTCCATCGGCTGATAAGTTAGAGGACCCTCTACTGGAACTGATGTTTTAGGATGCCGAGAAACTAAGGTCTTTGGCCTGTCTCTACTTGCTTTGTCCAGATTCAGGGTGCAGTCTCTACACACAATGCAGCAACTGGTAGCCAGTATTTAACATCACTCTAAGGCCTGGTCTACACTGGGTGAGAGAGAGATCAATCTAAGATGTGCAACTTCAGCTACGAGAATAGTGTAACTGAAGTCGAAGTATCTTAGATAGACTTAGAATCACTTACTTTGCATCCACATGGCGCGGAATTGATGGCCGCCGCTCCCTGCCAACTTTGCTTCTGCCTCTAGCCAAGCTGGAGTTTAACAGTCGACAAGAGAGCGATCAGGGATCAATGTATCGCATCTACACTACACGTGATAAATCAATCCCCAATAGATCGATCGCTACCCGCCGATCCGGTGGGTCATGTAGACATACCCTAAGAGTATGTCTATGCTATCCGCTGGATCGGCAGGCAGCGATCGATCCAGCGGGGATCAATTTATCGCGTCAACTTCAGCTATGTTGTTCACATAGCTGAAGTTGTGTAACTTAGATCGATTTCTCCCTTCTCCCCTCTAGTGTAGACCAGGCCTCTGTTCTAATGACAGTTTGAATGAGGATAAAGGGGCATGTTCAGCCAGTGTGGGTATGAGAGTTGACTGTAGCAGTATAACTCCTGAAATGACCATGTTGTCAGTGCTGCAGGGATTCCCGCACCTTGGTGCACCCAGAGGAAACTGCTTCATGTGGGTGTCCCAAGGTCTGCAGGCTTTTACTTAGATTTATATTCATGACTCGGGATGATCAGAAGACCATGAATCTATCACTTCTGTAAACCAAGTGTCCCTCCAAGAGGGAAGCATGCAGAGAGTCTTCTCAGAGTACTTCTGTACTTTCTGTGCTAAGGGGAGGATATAGACACTAGATCTGTAATTGTCGAAGTACAAATTATCTCTTACATGATTTTAGAAGAATATCTTAGATTAAGAGAAACCTTTAACCAGATGGAATATTTAATTCATATTATTCTGGACTCCTGTGATATATTAGAATGGAAAGATATAATAAATGATTCAGGGGATTGGTTATAGGGCTTTGAACTTTTCATTTTATGTGGTCAATGTCTGTCCTCGGTCACTAATTATTCCAGCAGCATCTAAAAGCAGTTTGCTGGACTATTTGAAATAAGCTGATGGTTTCAAAAAAGTTCCTAGGGAACAGGTCTACACACACCCCACCCCCATCATTACAATTGGCCCTAACTGGCACTCTTCTTGGCAGGCTCAGCGAAGAGGTCAAGGAATGAGTTTATTCCTGTGGAAATGTAACTACCTTATAACCCTCAGGGTTGAGGTTTATAGGCAGGACAGAGCAAGAAAGCTTTCACAACTGCACCCCATGTTGTAGCTCCTTGAAGGATCATAGAAAAATATTGATCCAAAACTGAGATGATGTAAAGTGGCCCTGCTCCACTGAGCTGAGGATCTGCCTTACAATCTCTTGAGTTATCAAGTCTTCACTTTTCATGGATAAGAATTTAACTGTCACATAATTAATGGAAACAAATATATAAGTAACGTACAAAATATTAATGTACAAATGTAAATTCGGAAAACAGAGGGAAGTGAAACATTTTTGATTGGCCATTATTTCCTTATTAATTCATCTTCCATTGTGGTATTTTCTAGAAGGTTAACATTTAAAGACCATTTTTCATGGGTTACTGATGCCTGTTTATGCTCCTATTTTTATGTTAATTCAATGTTCGTATCATGTGTATAGTCAATTCTAAACATCAATTACATAGACTAAGGGCCAATTCTAGGTTTATGCCTGTCTCCATGCATAAATGGAGGATTTTAAGGCCAAAATGTCTGCCAGGACAGAATTCTGTGGCAGTGGAAGGCCCAGAACAGGCCCAAAGAACATCCCTTGGCCTGCGCCACTTCCCACAGCCCCTACTGGGAAGTGGCAAACCGCGGCCAGTGGGAGCCATGATCAGCCAAACCTGCAGACGCGACAGGTAAACAAACTGGCCCCGGCCCGCCAGGGTGCTTACTCTGGAGAGCAGCGTGCCAGAGGTTGCCGATCCCTGCTCTATGAGAAGCCTGAATGAGTGTAAACTGGCCTCTCAGAGTAGGTTATCATGTCATACTTTGAAATAAATCCAAGGGTCACCCTATCCCAAAATCACTGACCATGATTTAGTAATGATCCATCATAGTGGTGGTATAATTTACTCAGCAGATGAGAGCTGGGGGTAGGGTGTGGGTGTTACACCATGATGAATGGTTATTTAATGATAGATAAGATGGTTGTAAAAAAAAAAAAAAAAAAAAAAAGAGGGATTTTTAGTAAAGTCATTATAACAAATTTTTTTTTTGGGGACTCGGTTTCGCATCGTACTTACAATAACATTAAGGATATATGTATATTTGTAATATAGTATAGATAGAAATAACTATTTTGAATAAACCTTGCACATGGAACTACTATTCTAAGTTACGACTTAATCTAAATTACTCTCTAAATGCATTGAAAAAAGCCTACTAGGTGCTGGGCTCAGTATGTACAGCCCGATTATTCTTATAGGGTTATTGTTATTTGCTATTCAGTCTATTAGTTTCTAGGTTGGGCCTCTCCCAGATCTCTACTGGATACTGTCTATTATCCCAAGTTCAATCTTGTGGCCTTTTATAGGGTGGTCCTTTCCTGACTTGTCCTGGAAAGATTGGACTTGACCCAGTGGGTGGCTTACTTGTAGGGGAGTGTGGCTATCTATTTAAACCAGGATCCCACAGGATCTGGAAGACTTTTGGTTTTCCTGTTCAGATCTCTGGGGTTAATATTGAGATCATGGCGACAGGAATGAGCAGGATTGATGCTCAGAAGCTCTATC
Source organism: Chelonoidis abingdonii (assembly GCF_003597395.2). Classification (NCBI taxonomy): domain Eukaryota; kingdom Metazoa; phylum Chordata; order Testudines; family Testudinidae; genus Chelonoidis; species Chelonoidis abingdonii. The sequence goes on from NW_027424624.1 coordinate 14,820, forward strand.
AGGAACGTGTGACGCAGAAATGGCCCAACACTACACTGACTCAGTGTACGCCTTTCTTGCACGTCTATCTGTCGCTGCTCAACCTCAGCTTCTCCACTCACTCACTTGGTTCTGCTCGGTTTCTGGTTCCTCGTCTGCATTTTGTCTGGCCTGCTCTTTCTTCCACCTTGTTCTCTCAAGTTTACTCAGACTTGTTACGTCTTCTCTCAGCCTGCTCTGTACCCTACAAATCCCCTGCGTCTCCTCTCAACTTGTCACTTCCTCTCTCCCGGACTTTATGTAGAGAGAAGAGATGGAAACAATGACAGGTTTACATTGTCACTTCGGGAAGGTCCAGGTGGTGCGTCTAGACATTTTTGCCACCCAAGCATGGAGGCACGCCACAGGGGGGCTGTTTCTGCTGGTCCTCTGGTCCTTTGCGGGCTCCAGTGGACCTTCGGCGCCGCAGGCGACCACATAGCCCGAGGAGCAGGCGAACCCTCCGGCAACAGCCGGGCCAAACGTGTTCTGCCATGCACCCTCCGCGGCGACCGGCCAGAGCGCCCCATGGCTCGCCACCGGCCTAAGCATTGCGCTTTGGGCGTGTCTGAGGTTCCTGAGCGCGTCCTGCTGCTTGATTACAGCTTTACTCTAGAATCATATTCCAATACTGGTCGAACCGCTGTTAGCTATATTTTAACATGTGGAACACAGCCTACTGGCCTCTGGACTAAATCTCTCCTGCTTGGTAACCGAGATCCAGACTGTCACCGGAAGTGGTTATGTTTACATCTCTCTGTGAGGCGTGAACAGATTCAGTGAACTGCCCTAAGCGGTAGAATGGTATGTGAATGATACATTTAGTGGGTGGAGTTTAGTCTTGACTTATCATCTGGATGTTAATTTGGTTTGGAGGTATATTGAGCTTATTTATTAGTCACGACAATGTTTTTTATATCGGGCAGCAATTGTGTGTGTATTCTTCTTTTCATGTATTTATTTGCAATGGAAATACGAAGTATGATGACGGTAGTTTTTCTTTAGGATTAGAGACTAGTGCAATGCTGTTTTAGTTTAAATTTTAAAGGATCCATTTTTTTCCGTGTCTTTTTGTCAGGACAATTTGGACATGACCAGTTATCTATATACGTGCCATTTGGTGGCCCAGTTTGCTTTCTTTTGTTCCTGAATTTTCCTTTCTGACAGGAGCATCTTTACTTATTACGCTGTTCATTTGTCATGCAGCGCGCATCCTACCTTCCGACCGTATTTTCAATGCGGTGGTTCAAATTCTGTCTGGGGTCCTAACGATAGTGATGCAGTGGTACATGAGAGTGGAAATGACTATATTTACTCTTCGAAGACCCTTCCGGTTCTCTATGTCAACCTTCCCTGGCAGGTGAAAACTTCCGTCTCCTATGATGAATGAATCAGCGGTTGTGTTTCCCCTTATTGCACTCCATGATGTCATTGTTCATCCCAATAGAGTGGTTATAACTGACTGGGCAGTATGGGATTAGGGAACAAATGTCACAGTCTAAAGGATGGTGAAGTGTTGAATACTTCTCACTACATACCAGAAAGATTGGAAGGACTTGTCATTCCTTTGGACATGGCAGCT